>NC_047664.1:23450474-23660474 GCF_011762505.2 Arvicanthis niloticus
AACCAGCTGGGGAGAAACAAGCACTTTATTCAATGACAACTTTGCCTCCCTGATTTGGGAAATGGAGAGTTAAAAATAAGTTCGATTCAAGAAGTACATTTATTTATTTCTTTATATAGTTGTCCACTGATGTAAGAAATATTTCTACCTGAAATACTAGAAAAACGAAGAGACATTCCATGGATCTTGTATTTCAGCAGGAGATAGGTAATGAAGAGTCACACACACCACACATACAGAAGCGAGTGTGTGTGCACACACATGCAAGCATGCTTGCACACACACACCACCCATCTTAAGGCAAGAACCAACCCACAATTTCACAATGCTCATCCTTTACTATGCTTGTGCTAGGATCTGGAAAGGAGATGAAGGGCGAGACACCAGCCCTGTGTGGAGAAACCCTCCCTGTGTTTGCATCTTTGTCCTCTGCTTCTTTTTGTCAGCATCCCAATTCTGCTGTTAAGAGTCAAGTGCCTATGTATGTTGCTATAATGTGGATCTTCCGTGTCCTCCAGAGGTCCCTGTGCTGAAGGCTTGACTCAACGCAGGCACTGTTGGAAAGGGTGGACTAGCAGCAGCCCCTTCTGCCTTTTTCCTGCCCAGATTTCATTGGGGCAGCAGGGTTTTCTCACACAAGTTCTTTACTTGGAGGTTCTGAGCTACCACAGGCAGCAGGCCTACGAGAACATGTCCCAAGGTCTCTGCATGCTACGAGACAGAATAAGTCTTTCCTGATAGCACAGTGCTTACCTCGAGCATCTTCCCCAGCAATAAGAGTCTAGAATATCCATGAAAGCCTCTTCCGGTCAGATACATTTTTTGCTATGATTTCATCTCTTCTTTACAAACACCCTGTGCGGACATTCACATAGATTTCTACTCCCGTTTTACAGAAGGTGAAAAGCAAGGCACAGTGGTTAGTCACACAGCTCCTCAGTTAACATGTAGAAAGCAGCCAGTGAATTCCTGCTCCGATCACCTTCTGGTGGACTAACTGTTGTATTTTTCTAGAACTATTTCAGGGACCTGTTGGTGAGGACAGGGAGATGAGGTACAGTGCTCCGTCTGAATGATTCTCCAAGTGTGAGGCACTGTGTGGAAGCACTACCCTCAGTCTTGTGAGTTTGAAGATAAAGAAGAACACAGTACTTGGGCTGGAGAGATGGCTCAGAGGTTCGTAGAACTCACTGCTCTTCCAGGAGCCCTGGATGGAGTTTCAGCACAATTATCTGTAACTCTAGTTACAGGAGACCCAAGGCCCTCTCCTGACCTCTGAGAGCACGAGGTATATATGTGGTACACATACATCCATGCAGGCAATGTGTTGGCATGTAAAATAAAAAATAAATCTTTGTTTTTTTTTTTTTTTTTTTTTTTTTTTTTTTTTTTTTTTTTTTTTTTTTTTTTAGAGTAGTAATAGGCATTCAAAGATTCTCACTTTTATTACCACAACTCCGGGCAAGTGGTTAATGGTAAGAACTCTTAACTATGACCAGTCTGGGTTCATGGACTGTGCTAGAGGGCTGAATGGTCTGGACATTCTATTTGGCTAGTGCATTTGCACACGAAGAGTAAGCACTTTCCCTGTCTTTCTACATCCACACACAGCAAGGGAAATGTAAGGAACAATGGTCTGACCTGCCACTGTGCTGTGCTGGAATGCTTAGTGTCACATGGATGGTGCGTAACCAGGAAGTCACTTCACCAGCTCAGTACCCACTGAGCACTGTGCTGCTGCAGCTGGTGATCTTGGCCCTCCAGAAAAGCCTGGAATCCACACGCACTCACACAGCCACTGCAAGAAAGCTCTTTGTTTCATCACTTCCACAGAATACCTGGCAGAAACAACTGGATAATGGAATTAGTTATTCTGCTTGTGGTTTCAAGGATGATGAATCTGTCATGGAGTAGAAGGCTTAGTGACAGAGCAGGTTAGATGCAAATGATCTACAGCCTCAAAAAACAGTGCCACCAGCTGGAGACCCAGTGCTCCAACATGTGACCTGTGGGGAACAGTTCACATTCAAACAATAGGAATGACCAGATATTGATGGCTACTGATGCTTTTAAGTTCCTTGAATACCTTCCGAGACAATAAGGAAGACTGATGTGTTTAAAATCACACCAGATTTTAAGAGCTGTCCTGTGATTGGTTCAGCAGTGAACTTTTAGCCACTTTCAGAGCTTCATAATCTAAGACATACTGTCCTTAATCTATGGAAATATTATTCCTGCTGTCTATTTTAAACTCAAAAAAAAAATGGATGAAAACAGTATAGCAAACTATCTTATATCCGTGGTATGGCTGAATTAACTAAGAAAGTTGACAGGAGAGCCCAGGACTTTGGGACCTCAAAACAGGACGATTGACAGCCCATTCCGTTAAGACATTACTTTGTGTTACTGGACGAAGAATGCCTAGGCATGCTCAAAGCTCCCCATGCTAAAAGTCTGGCTAAGAAAAATCTCCTGGAGCCACATGTAGCAACTGAGAACTTGCAATGTGGCTTATCCACATTGGGATGTATTGGAGTCCAAGTTATACACGAGTCTTGAAGATTTGTTACAGATTTTTTTAAAAAAAAAAAAAAAAAAAAGAACAGGATATTTCATAATAAATGTATGTTGGGTCTGGGAGTGTAGCTCAGTGGTACAAGATTTTGGGTTTAGTCTTCAGCACCACGAAACAAAACAAACCCAGTTGTGTGGAGTATGTGTTGAAATGATGATACCTTACACATATAAGATTAAGTAAAACATATCAAAATTAGGTTCACCTGTTTCTCTTCCTTCACTGAAGGTGGATATTAGAAAACAAAGTCACACATGTGGTTTGCGTTACATGTCTGTGGGATGGTACTCATCTAGACAGAAAACCTAATATTTCTTTGGAAGCATGTTGAGGATATAACCACTCACTTCCTATTGCACAGAAACTTTCCTAACAGAAGCTCTGTGCCCAACGTTCTTTTTATTACAATGCAAAGAGAGAGAACTTTGTGTTACACACATTCTTGCGTTTCTTATGACCTTGTCCACCAGAAGCCATGGAAGGCAGGGGGGTTGTGCTTACACTTTGCTTTAACAAATTAGGTAAAAATTACAAGAGTAACTGCACTTTTAAAAAATTCAGTCCATCACTAGGATCTGCTCCAGAATATTCTCTTATTAAATTGATTTTTTTTTTCTTCCAGCATGAAGGTGAATTTTTGTTTCCTGTCTCTTGGCCACTGGGGAGCCTCTCAAGAGTAACATCCTGGAAGTTGTCTATGTTGGGGCCCAGAGATGATGGCAAGGCAGAGCACTGGATGCCCAGATGTTAACATCTGACTCCAAACTACAATGGGTGATGGTCTAACATGGTATTTACAGCTCCAAAAGAAAACAAACAAACAAATAAACAAAAAAACCTTTTCTTTCCTTTCTTTTCTTTTATTTATTTTTATTTTATTTTATTTTAAACATATTGCTTCCAGAAACTGCATCTGCCGCCCAGGAAGCCTGTTGGTTTGACACGCTCAGCAAAATGCATGAAGAACTCTTGAGCGTCACAGTGTTTTTGGTTAATTGGGTAAAGATAAGGGTTTCTGAATAGCAGAGTCATTTTGCCATATTGGCCTGGTACCCAGGGATGTGTGATTGAAAAAAAAAGCCCGGCTGTCTGGATGCATCTGAATGCTTGGTTATTTCATAAAGCCTGCACTGTGTATTTGGAATGCACATTTGCTCTTATGAATAACAGTAATTGTTTGGCTTGGCCTGCCTTTGTGTGACCGCCAGCTGGCAAGGACTAGAACCGTGACACATGACACTCCAGCTGTGTCCACATGTTTCTGCCTCGCAGTATCCACTTATATAATTTGCTTTTTTGATCAACAGTTGAGCCATGTGAGGGAACCCATCTTGCTACACATGCCAGCTTACTTCCCTGCAAATCCCCCTATCACAGTTTCAAAAAAAAAAAAAAAAAAAGATTCTCATTATTCCTTGCTTATTATGGTGGTGCCGAGACTTCATTAAACATGGTGAAGTAAAAGATATATTTCTAATTGAACCGGAGTATTTTTCCCTTGAATACACATAATTACAAGACAATAGCTTAGCATTTAATCAAATGAACCATTAAAATAGTAACTAATGATGGTCTTACGATGACTGACAGACATGACCCAACTATCTTTAACTTTCTTCCCTATTTTATTAGGCTTGCTATATTAGTCGTTGTAATTAGATTCTTATCAGGATGTGATAACTACCTGGGTTGGAATAAAGAATTTTATCAGCTTGGGCCTTAAAGATTCTGTTGTGCTCCAGTTTATTTTCTTCATAGAGATTTGGAAGAGGCAAGCAGAAATTGAACTTGACCCAAAATACACTTGTATTTTTATTACCTTTTCCTGTGAAACTGAAAACATTCACTTAATCCCCCCTTCCTGATACGAAAGAGTGGAGAGCACACACAGCCCTTTTAGCTCTTGGGAAAATTCTGAGTTATGCAACCTTGGTACCTTATGGCCATCCAGTTAAATTGGACCATTGTCGTTGCTAAAGTGCCCTGTTGATTTCTTTCTGTCCTATGTTTGGGCTTACACATGGCTGAAGTGGTTAAGAAATACCTATATAGCTGACCAAAGAACCACATGTTGACAGAGAACAGTACTCTGCAAAAATCACTCATGCTATCTATGGGAGTTGTTTTACCTGGGGAAAGGGAAGAATTTCCTTTACCTGTTCCTTTAGTAGTCACACTGTCCTGACTCATGTAAACAGGCAGAAATATGACCATATTAACCACATTAAGTACAGTACCTCCATGTGAGAAGGGAGCAGAGACAAGCTCAAATCCATGTACCCAGTTCTAAGAAGATATAGGATTCTAGTGCAGGATCCACCACTAATTACCACCCTGTCCCTGGAAAAGAAACCTCTTACTTTTACTTTTGACTCATTTTTAAGTTGACAAATAATCATGTATCTGTATGTGGCATAATTATAGAGTTTCTAAGTGAGTTGCAGAATGCAACATCTCTACAGTGTAAACATGACTTCTGGTAGCAAGGTTAAATTGTATTGTAGCAACTTCAAAATAAATAATACTTTATTGTTATTAACTGTGGCTGCTGTGCAGCTCAGTGGATTCCTGAAGCTGTTACTCTAATCTACAAAAACATAGTATTTTTTGATCAACATCTTTCTTTTCCTCCTAGTCCCTTACACATAACCTCTGGAGATAACCAGCATACCTCATTTCTAGAAAACTGATTCCTTTAGAGTTGATACTAGTTAGATTATACAGTATTCTTTCTGTGGCTGGAAAATTTCACCGAGCATAATAGCATCTACTTTTATTTATTTGACTAGCAATGACGGAATTTCTTTTTTAAAGGTAATATAGTATTCTGTTATGTTTATTCATCTTATTTTATTGATCAAATTATTCATTAATTCACCTTCTTATTTCTGTAGGTGGAATTGCTGCCATGAGAACTGATTGACAGATGCTTCTTCAGCGTATCGATTTTGATTCCTTTGCACATACAAAAAAGAGTAGGGTTGGCTTTACGTAGTGACTCTAGTGTTAGCTTGTTGAAAATCTCTGTATTATTTTCCACAATGGCTGTGTTGGTTTACATCTGTGTCATTAGCACACAAGCATTCCCTTTTCTCCATATCCTCACCAAAGTTGCCTTTCATCTTTTTAAACGAAGCCATGCCAACAGACATGAAATGATATCTCACTGGGGCTTGAACTTGCATCTTGAAAGTACTTCTCTGAGTACCTGATGATCCTCTGTTAGGACTGGGATATAAAGTTTCCCCCAGCAGCTCATACATCAGGCCCTGGGCCCTAGCTGATGACACTATTTTGGAAACATTATTCTAGAAATTAGGACTTGGCTCTATCTGGAGGAAGGTTACTAGTGTTCTTGAGGTGTCTTGCCCAGTTTATTCCTGTTTATAAATGCTTTTCCCATTAAGCAAATGAAGAAGTTTCTTACTATTTGCTTTACTGCCGGGATATTCTTTTAAACAAATGCACGGTGCTGAGAAACTGTGGACTGAACTCAGAAGTCATGAGCCAAAATAAAATTTCCCCCCAACTAAGTTGTCAGGTATTTTGTGCAAAGCGTTGAAAAGCTAACTAATGCACCTTTTCAAAGGCATTCCAGATCCTGCCTGTGTACTTATGTAAGTGTCTTGTCTTTTTCTTTTCTTTTCTCCTTTTCTTTTTTTCTTTTCTTTCTTTTTCTTTTTGTAGCAAATATTTGTTTCTTTCAGAAGAAGAGGAAATGAAAGAGGAAGAAGTAGGAAGATAGTAGGAAGTAGGAAGATATGGTAGTTTGAATGAAGTGATCTCCATAGTCTTAGGATTTTGAATATTTGGCACTGTTTGGGCAGACTTAGGAGGTGTGGCCTTGCTGGAAGAAGTATGTCTCTGCAAGTGAGATTCCAGGGTTCAGAAGTCATGTCACTCTTAGCTCTCTGTCTCTCTTCCCTTCTTTGTCTGTTTGTCTGTCTGTCTCTGTCTCTCTGTTTCTCTCTTTCTTTGTGTGTGTGTGTGTGCTTGTGCACACATGCTTGTGCACACATGCATGTGTGTGTGTGTGTGTGTGTATGTGTGTGTTTGTACCTTTGTCTCTCCCCCTCTCTGTCTGCTGCTTGCAATTGGACATATGAGACCTCATTATGCCTGCTTGTGGCCACGATAGCTCTCCATGATGGTGATGAGACTCTTATTCCTTTGGAACCATACGCCCCAAATAAGCCCTTACTTTACTCTTTGCGAGCTGCCTTGTCCATGGTGTTTTATCACAGAAATAGAAAAGTAGTTCATGAAGATGTAGAAGAGAGAGGAGAGGAGAGGAGAAGAGAGGAGAGGAGAGGAGAGGAGAGGAGAGGAGAGGAGAGGAGAGGAGAGGAGAGGAGAGGAGAGGGGAGGGGTATATTCTTCCTTGCACAGAAGGTCTTTATGAAGACCTAGTAATCAATAATCACAGAAGTAGACAAATGGGACATAACCCATAAGATGTCAAATAATTGTTCATGTTTAAGACATAATGAAGCTAGCTCAGGGATCACACCTACTTGCCACCATGTGCCAGGAAATAACAGTAAATTGTTAATACTCAAGATTTATGCACTCCTATAATCCTAGGCAGAGGCAGGGGTATGCCACCTTCATGGCTATCTTAGCAAACACAGAAAAAATAAATAGATAAATGGAATGGATGTCAAAATTGAAGAATGAATAAATCTTATGAATCTACCTTGTTGAAATCTAGAGGTAGCATTAGCTGACTGACACTAGCTGACTGATATTTTCTGATGGACATTTGAGATAGAAACCCTGCTTGAAAATTTGACTCTCATCCAATTTGCCAATTAATTTGTGAACACAAAAGTGTCATAAATCTTATAGTTGACCCCTTCGTATTGCTAATTAGGAAATGAAGCCATGACAAAAGGCATTGTTCACAATGCCACTTACTAGTAAAATGACCCAGGCTTCCTACATGAGCTGACTTCACTCTCTGTTGGACCTAGAAGGAGACAGCAAAGGTAACTGCTCACAACAAGAAATAAGAACTGTCCTGGAATATCCTGCTGCTGTGGTAAAACAGGAAGAGGTGAATAGACAAAGTGTCAGAGACTGGTCCATGAGATCACAGTACAATAGAAACCAGGATTAATAACTAGGAACAAATGGTTGTCACATTTCTGGAGGGCTTTGATGAGAGGCACGGTGGGGCTTAGAAACTGGTTGTTGGGGACCAAGCAGCAGTAAAAAAAAAAAAAAAAAAAAAAAAAAAAGACAGAAAAGAGCTGTGTTGGAATTATTATCCAATCTGAATCAGCAGTCTGATGGAAGCAGTGGCCACCAGCATAAAGAATATAGGAAGCACAGCCCATCCGTCGTCAGCACTTGCGAACATTTAAAGGGATTTGTAGCTAGAGGACATGGAACTGCAGTAGAATCCAGACAGTGGAGATGCCTGGAGTCAGAAAGCTGACATTGTCATGGTTCTGGGTGGTCCATCTGTTTTGGAATAAGACCCCAGCTAGCAGCTGGAGTTACCAAAACCAGGAACCAGCTCTTAGTGGAAGAAGCTTGCAAGAGCTAGACCCGTCACAGCCATACACTGAGCATAGTAATGAAGGGCAAGGTTCAGATATCCATCTCTCAGCCAAGTGAGCTACGATTCAGGGAAGACTCTGATCTCAGTAGGATGGTTGGCTGGCCTAAGGATCCTGGGAATTAGACCATCCCATCTTAGAAGGAAGAAGGCAGAGAGGACAGAGATCGCCCCAGGCTCACTCTAGATTTGTGTACACACACACACACACACACACATAAACACACACACACACACACACACACACACACACACACACACACACACACGGTAGAGATCTTTTCTATTTCCCATATATGCCCACATGAAGTCATGCACATAATCATTGAGAAAAATGGATGTGGAAAAAGTAGCAAATCTCCAGACCCCTTGTGTTCTGTTGGATACCTATGATAACATCGTGACATCAACACTTTGCACTGTCTGCTTTATAGAACTGAAGCGATCTGACTGGTAACTCCAGCAGATGCAACACTGTGATTAGAAAGGAAATACTTAAGTCGAAGACCTAACTCAGTGGACAAGAGCTTGCCTAACATATAAAGGAGCCTGGAGTCAATGAAGCGATTAAGAGAGAGGGACACTGGGAAGAAGGGATGGAGAGGGATCAAGATCACAGCCAATTGAAGTTTCAGTTATATGAAGTTACTTGAAATAAGTTCAGTGAGAAGTGTAGGTCTTGGTTTTGTTAGTTTTACATGCTGCTAAAAACTGAAGATCTGAGAAAATAGCCTAAACGGATCAAAACAAAACCCTAAAAGAATTAAACAAAGAGAGGAATGGACAAATACATTATATTTGTACCATGCTTAATGTAAGATTACACAGCAATGGGAAATAATGCATTTCCACTCTGAGTCACATTAACAGGCCTAATTTCAAACTAAGAAGATACAAAAAGAAAAGAAAAAGAGCATGTATAAACATGCTTGCTCAGAATGTTTAAAAGAAGAAATATGACATTCCAGTGATAGGCAGCATCTGAATGGCTACTCTGGAGCTGCTGACTGGAATGGAGGCCCGAGGGAAGCTTCTGCTTATTGGTAAATGTGTCTACCTTCGCCTCAGAAACCCCTGCATCACTCTGGCTCTTGGTAGAATGCTGCATAGCTGTGCTCACCTGAAGTATGAACGTCAGTTGTACTTCCACTGATGCACTTTGCAGGGTGCTCTCTATACAGTGAGTACTGCAGAGCAAACACATGGAGAGACTGTCAGGGATACCCTCACAGATGACAGACTTATGAACAAAGGCATCAGCACACGATTCCAGTCTCTGACCAGTGTACAGGAAAGGCAAGTCGTATGGCTGTTCTGTGCCCAAATTTGTGACCCACAGAAACCAGGGGACACGATAAAAGAATTGTTACAAGGTTATTTGTTTGGTTACAAGACCACCAACTTTCAGTGCCGCTGACAATGTGAAAGCCCACGTGTCTTGCTGTGCTGTGCCTTGCTCTAGGTTGTCATCTTCCAAAGTTTTTCCTAATCTAATGATTGATAAACAGTGCCCTACTGTGTTTTAGTACCCTGACCTGGGTGGAGCATCATGGTGTTTTATTATGGAAGAAAACAACAATCTGGTTCATTCTACTTTTGTCTCTGATTGTCATTGTCTTTGTCTGTGGTCATCCATCCCTTCTTTCTGAAAACGAAGAAGGCATTTATTTTGAGACAAGTAGGGCAGCCTAAATATTGGAGATAAAATGTATAATAACATAATAACACGTGGCCCATGGTAGACTCGTCCTATGTGCAGCTAGTATTGTTGTTACATGTGACCCCAACCTGAGCTAGGATTACTGAGTTGCAGCCACAAAGTTCAAATACAGAGAGATATTTGTAGGACAATAGCTACTGTTATTAGGGTAAAGAAGGCTACCATCAATAATGTATTTACCTTTTCTGAAAGTAGATATCTTGTACTTCTTGGCTTTGCTCTCTGATTGGCCTCTTGGATCTCTGAAAGAGGTCTCATGTGTCACTTTTGTCCCTAGAAACATCCTCCAGCTCTTCTGAGGACTGAGCAGACAGTGCATGAGAAAATGCTTTTCAAACCAGCAAGTACAGTTTCTACCTAAGTGTGTGTTTTCTGAATTTGAACCCCCCACAATCTTTTCTATCAGGTCTCTATTTCTTTCTCTAGTTCTTTTTTCCTTGGTAAGAAAGAAAATTGAGAGCCTTTCATACCCAGTTTGTCTCAACTTGACTTCTGCAACTCCACAAACAGAAAGGTTGAAATCATGCTTTATGCTCACACAAAGGAGAAAATAGCGCAGATGAAAGCAAGCAGAAGACATTTAAACTAAGAGTTAGGACCCAGAAGAGGTACTGACTCCTACTGGTTGATCTAGCAGCCCACTTACCCAGGAAAACGCTGATTCTCACAATGTGTGTGATTGGCGTGTGAGCCTACAGCTGCATGCTGCAAGCACTCTCTGGAGTTGTCCCACCCTGACATGGCCAAGCAACTGTGTGATCATGACTTCATTTCTCCATGGCTTATTCTCTTTGGGATAATTTTTTATGAAGACTAAAGATTAGGAGAAACCAAGTAAAGACATATTCAAGCTTCAGCGTATTTAACTTTTTTGATGAAAGAATATGTTTTTGGCCCAAAGCTTGCATCTGACTTAGATGACCACAGCTTAGTATTACCACCTCTTTATGATGGTCACAAAACACGAGAAAGCCGCCTATGATTCCCTGCATGGAGTCCCTGTCTATGACAATGTCTGAAAAAGATTCCTTACAAAAGCAGCATCACAGTTGCCGACACATGAGGCTCTTGTCCTCCCTCCACTGCTACTCTCTTCCTCTAGCACATTGGTCCCCAACCTGCCAAACACTGTGAGCCTTAAATACAGGTCCTCATGCCGTGGTGACCCCCCAACCATAAAACTATTTTTGTTGCTACTTCATAACTGTCCTTTCACTAGTGTTATCTGTAATCATAATGTAAATATCTGATATGCGACCTCTGTGAGAGGGTCATTCAAACCTCAAATGGGTTGAACCAACAGGTTGAGAAGGTAGAGAACCACTGCTCCAGTTCAAGGTCCAGTTTCTCCTTTCTTTTCTTCTTTTTCCTCTTTTAAAGTTTTTTTTTCCATTTTAATTAAAATATAATTACATCTCTTTCCTTTTTCTCTTTCCTCTCTCCAGCCCCTCCCATGATGCCCTGAGAGCCTCTTTTACTTTGATTATAATTGTTTTACACACACATACACACAGAGAGAGGGGGGAGGGGAGGGAGAATCCGATGAGTGATGAGTCCGTTTTGGTTGTTTATGCATATATGGTTTCAAGGCTGATCACTTTGTATTAGACAACTAACCAGGGAGCTTATGCCTGAGAGGCTAAGTTTTTTTTTTTTTTTTTTCTCAGTAGATTGGTGTTCTGTCTGGGGGTGGAATTCATGAGATTTTCTTCCTTCAATGTTAGCATGCCTATTAATGTTGTCACTGTTCAGGTCTTATTTATGCAGTTACTTCTATAAAGAAGCAGGCAAAAAAATGGACTTCCTGATATTCTGGCTCTGATACTCATCCCACCTTCTCTTTCATGAGGTTGTATGAGCTACAGACACAGAAGATGTGTGTGTTGCACATATGTGTGCATGTAAGTATATGTGTATATATATTCATATGTATGTGCAGGTGTGTGCACGTATGTGTTTGTGTGAATAAGTGTGTGTGCATGCATATATGTGCATGTATATGTTCACATATGTGTGTGCATGTGTATGTGCATGTGTATGCATGTATGTGATATATACACACATATATTCATATACATACAAACATACATACATACATACATACATACATACATACATATAATGGAATACCTTTCCACTATATAGAAAATGAAATCATTAAATTTGCAAGCAAACAAATAAACCTAGAAAAGATACTGAGTAACTTTTCAGACTCAGACTCAAAAAGTAACTCAGACTCCAAAAGACACATATCCCATTCTCTCTCATCTGCACTTCCTACTTCCAATCTTCAGGTATGAGTATATATCATGAAGTAACTGCAGAAACTAGGAAAGTAGAAAAAACCATAGGGGTGGGTTGGCTTGGGAGAAGAATAGCATAACCAGGAGATATGAAAAGGAAACAGAAAAACTGAGAGGGGCTCTAACTTGAAAGAGGGGAGGGACATCAATACAGAAGGAGAAGAAGGGAGGAGGGAGGAACACGAAGCACAGTGCTGTTTGATAAAGCCTCAAGGAATCATATTATTTTATAATTACTGAGAATTACAAATGTAATGTATGTGTGTCCAAAAAAAAATCAACTTTGTCTTTGATTTTTAAATGTCTATTAGATGATGAATGTGATGATGAAATATGTACCAATGTGGGTCCTACATGTCGCTAAGATGGCTCTAAATATCGTTAAGGTCATACAACTTTAGAAACAGTTCTTTACTGATGTATGTAAGTACACAGACACACACAAACACAACACATGCAATATATGCGCACATATGTATTTGTATGCATACATGCATGTGTCTGTGTGTATAGGGGTATATTCTGACTCCCCCAAATAGGATGTAAACTCCTTAAGCTTTCAGATTTTTGTCTCCTGTTGCCAATGTATACTCAGAACCTAGAAATTACACATAATATTTGCAGATTGTAGAATAATTGGATCCAAAGTCTGTGACCTCCTTAGTTACTTTCCATCATGTGCAAGAGACTTCATGTACCATTTCTTCCTGTGTCCTGGAGGAGAACACAGAAAGCCAGAGTGTTCATCTAAGGCCACAAAACCAGGCAGAGGCAGGGAGCCTGCGTCCTGCTCCTGCTTTCCTCTGTGCTTCCAACCCTCCAGGAAGTCTTCAGCTCATTTACTTGAGCATCAAAAAGAAAACAAGATTCATCTTGACATGTTTGTCATTAGTATCCAGACTCTTCTGGTCTTCTGCTTCCCACCTCACATGAAGATCTAGGGTCAGATGTTTTTCTGAGTCTTCTCTAAGGGTCATTTATTTTCCAAGGAAGCCAGGAGCTGACTGCCACACTGCTGCTGCTGCCCTGAGACTGGAGCTCTTCCAAAAATTCCCAGCCCTCTCCAATTGCCCTGGATCTTTGTAGGCCACTGGAGGACAGAAGGATGACAGAGAAAAGCCTGTGGTATCCCTGATGATGAAGAAATCTCCCAGATCATAAGGCCAGCTGTTAACAGGAATGACAGTCAACAAGGAAGAATCACAGAAACAGATGCCCCGATCTCTCTGCTGTGTGATTTTGAAGGGGGTCAGGTGCCAGGGTACACAATTCACCCTTTGCTTGCCTGAGAAATCCGACAGGCTGAAGACTTAATGGAGACTGACAAGAGGGGGGATCTTCACATCCCCAAAGTGCTAAAGACCCAAATGATCCCTTGAGAAGAGAAGGCTCTCAGACTAAGAGAAGGAGAGAAGAGGATTGGGGGATAAAAGCCATTTCATTGCTGGGTTCTCACCAGACAAGCTGGTTTTCATTTAAAATATAAAAGAGGAGAAACATGGGTATGACAACAATGTCTGTTGTGACTGTTTTAATTAGAGAAAAATCAATAATATGTGTTATGGATGAAAGATGGCTTGGCCGTATTTACTCCCACCGTCTGTTGCTCGTAAACACGCATGCACAGAGCTGTCAGTTCATCTTGTACAGGCTCCATGTCATTTATCAATAGGCCAACTAGAGAGGGAGAGGAAGGGTGGGAGGGGATCTGAAGAGCTTGGAGTCTGGGAGAAGCCAAATGTCTTTCCTGCCACCCACTGGGAACCCTCCTTTCATTTCCTTCTGCCCCCCACTTTAAAGGAGTAACAGAAAGAGAAGGGTGGCTGGGAGGGTGGGTTGGACGTGTAGACAGAAGAAGAAATGAGAACAGAAAATAACAGGAGTAAAAAGAACCAAACCAAAAGAGACGCATAGACATGGCAGTGATGTCACCACACAGAGCAGCTGGCTACTGCCTAGACATTTTGGAGCTCAAAGCAAACAATTTCAGTCAAAAGAGCCCATTTGTTTACTCATGCAAAGTGATATTTTTGTTGATTTTTATTTCTGCTTTTGTAATTGTTTCTCAGTTTTCATTTTTTTTTCCTACACCAAACACATGTTATGTCAGAGAGATGGGTTCTGAGGAATATTAACTGCTTTTCCTTGGTAGTTCTCAGAACATCTGTACCTTTGTTGCCCGTCCATGGAATGGGGCTATGTCGAGAGGCTGAGGCAGGATTATAAGTTCCAGGTAGCCTAGATTACACAGTGAGTTCTTGACTCACCTGAAAATTTCAGTGAGGTCTTGCCTCAAAATAAAAAGTAAAGAGGGGCTGAGGACATATTTTAGCAGTGGAGAATGTAACTACCATGTGTAAAGACCTGGGTATCACTCCCAGAAGAGCTCATGGATGAAGGGTCGGGACATAATAGTATTGGTCAGTGCTTCTCAACCTGTGAAGTTTGTAGGCCCCTTTCATAGGGGTTGTCTAGAAACCATCAGAAAACATAGACATTTACATTATAATTCATAACAGCAGCAAAATTACAATTATGAAACAGCAATAAAATAATTTTATGGTTGGGGGGTCACCACAACATGAGGAACTGTATTAAAGGGTCGAGCATTAGGCAGGTTGAGAACCACTGCTACAGATGTGATTTAGACCTAAAGACTTAGTGGGGAATAGAACTAGTCAGAGTTAGAGTCTTAATTATAGAATCTCATCAGGAAAAGCTGGTGGGAAGTTGAGAGACTCATTCTTCCTGATTTAAAAATGTAATACAAAAGCTGCTGTCATTTTAATAAGTACGTTAATGTGACAGCCACACAGTCTAGAGTTTTAAACATCTGTGTCTCTATGGCCAATTGATATTCAACAAGGGTGCCATTCAATAAGGGCAATGGTTATCAAAGATTGATATCTCATCTTGATTGATATCTCAATCAAGATGAATGCTCATCAAAGATTGCTGGGACATCCAGAAAACCACATGCACCAGAATGAGGCTGGACTAAACCTATACTATAGCATGAAAAAATTTCAATTCTAAGTAGATCAAAAATAAGTGTATGAGCAAAACTTATAAAACTCTTTTAGAAAACACATGGGTAATCTTCAGGAATTTGGATTTGGCAGTTTATTCTCAGCTACACTTTTAAAAGCAGAAGCAAAAATAAACATAAGAGCTGGGCGGTGGTGGCACACACCTTTAATCCCAGCACTTGGGAGGCAGAGGCAGGCAGATCTCCGAGTTCAAGGCCAGCGTGGTCTACAAAGTAAGTTCAAACATAGTCAGGGCTACTCAGAGAAATCACGTCTTGAAAAACCGAGAGAGAGAGAGAGAGAGAGAGAGAGAGAGAGAGAGAGAGAGAGAGAGAGAGATATCACATAAAGGAGCAGATTTCGTCAGAACTGTTTTTTTGTGCAACACAGGACATTATCAAAAAGGTGTAAAAACACACTGCAGTGTGTGGAAGGAGCTCATTGAAAACTGCATGCCTGAGAAGAGTTCCGGCTCCAGGATGCATGAGAACCGCTACAACTCAACCACCAAACGACAGAGTAGAGAATCAAATGGAAACTAGAACTTGACAAAGTATCTCCCTTCAAAATCATCCATGATGTTCAGCTAGCTCACTGAGATCACTAGGCATTCGGGAAATGAAACTGAAAGCTGCCATTTCACACCTACTAACACCATGAGAAGGACATTTTTTTTTTTTCATGAAAAAATAACAAAGGCCACGGAGGCTTACAGAGAAATGGGAGCTCGGATGTGTCATTGGTAATGGGAACATCAAATGGTCCAACCACAAAGTTTGGCGGCTCCTCAAAAGAGAATCATCACGTGACCTAGCAATTCTGCTCCTAGAACTTGTAACTAGCACTTGTAACAGGTGCTCACACAGATGTGTTCCCAGATGTCTCATGGCAGAACATCCACAATAGCTAACGCAGATGTCTGTTGCTGGGTGTGTAGGTAGACAGATGATAGCACATATATGCAATGGAATTGGTTGAGCCATCCAAAGGAGTGAGATGCTCATTAACGTTCCAGTGTAACCTCAGATACAAGAGGGCATGACTACTTCTTTTAACTATAAAGTAGGTAACAAAATAGAAGAGTCCTCAGGAGCTGGGAGTAGGGTGGTATTTACATGGGCTATGGGGAAGGACAAGTGTGACGAACTGCTTCACGGTATACTGTCTTTCTCTAGAGTCTTGAGAAACGTTTTGGAATAAGACTCAAGTTGTGCTTACACAATACTGAGGATATACAATTTATATTTTAATAATTATAAAATGAATAATCAGCATTTGACTGTGGTGAAAACCTATAATTCTAGCAGTCGATGGTGGCACATACTTATAATTCCAGGGCTCAGCAGGCCAATGCAGGAGGATTGGAAAACAGCCAAGCCAGATCAACCAACCAACCAAATTATGGTCACCAGAGCTACAGCTAACTCAGTGGAGAGCTTCCCTAACATCCTTGAAGCCCTGGGTTTAATTCCTAGCATTACACAAAATGGTTAATGTTGTCCAAGTTTTATTTCAATAAAAACATAGTTTAGAATCAATGTGAAAAGTCACTAGAGAGAGAGAGAGAGAGAGAGAGAGAGAGAGAGAGAGAGAGAAGAGAGACGGACAGACAGACAGACATACAGACAAATGGGGGGGGGGGCAGGGAGAGGAAAGGAGCATCCACTGGCAGGAGAAGACAAGGTCTCAGATCTCAGTTCATACAGGTAAGAGTTCCTCTCTGGTCTTTTCTCGATACCCTAGCTACAGCCAGGGGCAGTGCTCACAGGACTTTCTCTCTAAGACACCACCTCCTTTACACCGGCGGTCTTGAAAATGAGAAACACAGGGGATCCTATAGTAATAATCATCTTAACCCACCAAAGCCTGCAGGACTGAGAAAAAGCACCAAGGTTGCAGACTATGGAGCTGAGAGCTGGGTTTTCATCAATGTAATTTCAACATTGCTGTATCAAAACAATCTTTTTTAAAGCAAACACATCCCCCTAACATTCAGTTTCTGTTATTACCACCCCCTTTCCCAGCCTGGGTGCTATAGAAATAGTTCTATATAGAACTAGAGACCGTAGAAATAGTTCTGCGTGGTAACGTGTGCCTTAAGCAATACGCAGACATTTCTGGCTCCAGACCTCGAAGTTCACATCCATTTCCACAGCTGCGTCAGTGCCCAGCATGCTAAGGATGCCGGCTAGGCAGCCTTCCTACTGTTCAGAAAATTTCACTCCTGTGGCTTCTTGGCTGTTTTTGAAGAATCACTGTATGAGGTGAATGAACTCCTTGGTGTGTTGGTATTTAAACTGTGGTCAGATGGTTAAAAATGAAATGAAAAGAGGGTTTAGTTCATAAAGGAAAGTCATGAACGATCGTCTTTTTTCTAGTCTTTCCTGGTAGGACACAACACAGGTCTGCTACTTCCCACGATAAAGATGGAAGAGTGAGGATTGGCATGTTAAGGCTGCTGTCTTGGGGAAAACAAGACACAGTAAATGAGAAAGATGCTTAAGACAATGTGGTGACTTTGTTCCAAAAACAGCATTTGCTCCCTTTCTCTGGGAACAGGGGTTAAAGTGTTGTCAGGGCCTTCTCTGGAGTTCTGGCTGACAGTGAACATGTGTTTCCTCCCTTTAACTGACTTGCCAGTAGCCAGTATGCTGCTTGCTTTCTGTGGAGGTTGTCAAAAATTATTTCAGTCTGGAGACGATGAATGATAAAAGAGATTTTCAAACAGTTTTTCACTGTAGTACCCTAAGCCCCAGACAGGAAAGATTGTGTTACAATCTGGGTACAAAGGGCCATGCTCCCCTGGAAGAACACAGAGTCTCTGTCAACCTGCTTGATGCTTCCTGGTGTCCCAGAGATCTGGAGGACACAGGGCAATAGACTCAATTAAGTGGATGTTCCAGAAAAGTGAGGTGGGGCAGGCACAGCAAGCCACAGGGAACACCCCAAAGCCTCTCCAGCAGTTCCTTTTCCCCCACTGGTTGCATGTTTTACAGGCACTTTCAGGGACAAGGGTAGGACAGACTTCAGAGCCTTGTGCAGCAGGAGCGCCATCAGCCATAGGCAAACAATTTCTCAGTGACCACTCTGCTGTATGGGGATTCTGCCATTTCCAGAGCAGCACAGGATTATGGGATGCTGGCTCTATGTCCTTGCCATACATTTATGAGTATCCTGAGCCATTCTTGGGGATTATGGATAGAAAACTCTAAGAGTAAATTAGACACAGAGGCACACACCTATAATCCTAGTACTTAGAAGGCTGAGATAGAAAGTGAGATCAGAAGTTCAAGGCCATTCTCAGCTACATAGCAAGTTCAAGGCCAGCTACAATCTACTGAGATCCTGTCAAAAATAGAAAGCATGGCTGGAGGTAGGGGTAACAGGAGAAGAAAAGGAGAGGAGAAGCCAGGTGGAAGTTTTCAAACATGTCATTAATTCCAGAACTTGCAAGAGGCAAGTTGATCTCTGAGTTCAAGACTAGCCTGGGCTACAGAGAAAGTTCCAGGACAGCCAGGGCTACACACAAAAACCCTGTCTTGGGGGGGAAAAGGTGGGGAAGGGAAGGAAGAAAAGTCAACAGCTTTAGTATACTTTCCCATGATGCCACTGTAAGTGTGTAGAGAAAACTGAGGCTCATTGCTCTCTGACAGTCCCATTTTCTCAAGAGAAGAAACTGAAAGGGCCAGACATTTCAGCTCAGGTGTTCCTGGGCTTCCTGCTTCCTTATTTCTTCCATACACTTCTGAGAAGCCTCCTAAGGAGAACTGAGATGATATCAGCTCCATGATAAACTAAAGAGTAGCCAGGAGAATTCCTCGCAGGGTTACCTTAGTCGAAAGAAGAGCCCAGGAGCAATTTAGTTCACAAGACCAAAGTCTGATTTATCTTCAGCTTTTTAGGAATACATCACTGACATAAATCAAGACGCTGGGGAGAGCCTCCCATAAGAACTTCGTGTTACACTTCTAAGCTGAAAAAGAAACGCCCAGACAAATAGTTTCCTAGAACCTAAGGCTGAAAACATGTTTCCACAGAAGGTTTTTATTATTATCTTCTTAATGATATACATGGATGCATTTAAATCTCTTCCCTCTGCCTGCACAGCCAGATTCCATAACATCTCCCAAGCAGTCACTTGCCTTTCTTTCTTTATTATTCTGACAATACTTAAAATATTTTCAACTCAGAGTCTTAGCTCTGTGGCAAACATGTCTGCCCCTGTAGGAAGGTGAAACTGATGGGTGACAACTGTGTCCAGTAACTCCAAGACCAACGTGAGAGGACATGGGCAAGCTGAATGGGTGTTTGTGTCTGATTCTAATTTCTTTCCTAACTATATAGTGTTCTCACCCACAGTTCATTTTCTGACTGTAAGAAGGAAAGAAGTGTGGCTAGGGAATGAAGACACTGCCCAACAGGTGTATGGGATGAGTGGGACATGTTTCAATGATCCCAGACCCAGTCCTTAGATATACTGCTATTTCTAGTGTTCACTGTCTAAATCAATGACATGTGTCATGGCCTAGTGAATACTTCAGGGAAGGACAAACTTCCAACCACTAATGTCCTCTTTAAAGTCTGAGCTGATGATCCTATGCCAACATATTTGGCCAATGTCAGAGCATTCTGGCTAAGTGGGCTCAATCGACTGTTTTCATCCAATTCTAGTTCATAATCCCTATTCAGGGTAGAGTGTGCTGCAGCCTAATGAATGTGGTAATGGAATCCTTGTGTGTGTTTTTCCACAGCAGGGCGCAGATTAGCATAAGTGTCACATTCTGTAGGCTTGCCCGCTCATTTCTCAGGCATTGCTATGCTGGGGATTTCTCAACTGGATAATAATAAGAGGAGTATGGCCTGCACATGCAGAGCGGGCACAGTGTTTTCTGCAGGCAGGGTGGAATAAATCTCACCTGGAGGTATGCTATGATAGATTAACTTTGCACCTTTGCTTTAAAATGCAATATTTCATCCCAAGGATCCTGTAATCTGAGAAAAGAAGAATTGGATTGAATTTCATGCAGAGTTTCGGGAATCTCTGTCAACTCTGACCATGGGGCTGAGGAATTCTGCACCACTCTCTTGGCTTTTCACACTCATGATGAGTTCAAAGCTCTGGTTGCCAACCAAGATTAGAAATAATGGAGGTTTTGTTCTCAGAGATGCAAATGGGGAGAGGTGGGAGGTTGAAGAAATTAGCCTTGTTTCCCTGTTGCCTTCAGAATCCACACATAGATGCAAAATGGTGAGGGGGCCTACAGAGAAGATTCTCCCCCAGCCCTTTCTTCCTGTGGTCCTTAGGA
This sequence comes from Arvicanthis niloticus, assembly GCF_011762505.2. Lineage (NCBI taxonomy): Eukaryota > Metazoa > Chordata > Mammalia > Rodentia > Muridae > Arvicanthis > Arvicanthis niloticus. The sequence goes on from NC_047664.1 coordinate 23,470,971, forward strand.
AGCATGCCTTGACTAACTGCTAAGGGCAACATTTAGAAATTTCCTCAAAATACAGCAATTAAGTATTCACAGGACTTTTCATTTCTAAAAATAACTATTATTGACATTCAGATCCTAAGTTTTATAGTGGCCAAGCTATTTGGAATAAATTTGTGTTCATCCAAAGATCTGGTACATATTCAAAATGGAATAATAGTTTTATTTCATATGCTTGCCTCCTACTTTCTGCTGTTAAAGAAATTATATCTCTTACTGAAGTAACATTTAGAAATAAAGCTGTTTGCTAGGGGTATGTGACAATCAAACTGGCCATTTAGAGTTGAGGATTAAATAGCAATCCCATTTTGCCTTTATTAATCATCATAACTCGATGCTGAAACTTCATTGAAAAGTATACTCAGCAATGGAATACCATGAGTTTAAACTGGCTCCAATTTGGGCTAAGAAGGTTTTAAAAAGCCAGCCCCTCTCCCTTGGTGTCGGGACAGAGGAAGGGTGTGCAAGAGTTAAGGTCTTGCAAAAGAAATACAAATACACCAGCCCCTGCCTCCATATTGAGCTGTCTTGATGAGTCAGCTCTCCAGCAGCAGAAACCACTGAGCTAGTTAAATGACAGCATGTCTGCAGAGGAGGACCATGCTGCAAATTTCTCAAGGCTGGAGTGGGGCTCCCACCATCTCCAGCCCCCTTCTGTGTCATCATCCATGCCTTCCTACATGACAGATGGACACTGGGTGGCAAATGTATGTAAGACTCCAAGGAAAGGGACTGTTAGTCGACCTTGGTAACTGAAACAGTATATGTGTAAATCCATTGAAAATCCCTGGCCTTTTACAACCCCTGCCCCAATGGAAATCAGATCATAGGTCTGTTTACAAGAGACCACAATCATCTGGATAAAGACCCATGACAGTGCAGGCCAGGATTATTTGAAATTTTAGTAACCTAAGCTTTAAAAATATTCTAAAAGCAAAATAACAAGGGAGAGGTAATTGCCATGAGCTAATTACTTATGATATTTCATATATATAATCGAGGAACAATCTCTGTAAATGTCAGCTCATGGCACTTTGGCAATCACTTGTAATTTTTATTGTTTAAAGAAATGTCAACATTTCCATTTCCCCCAATTTCATTTAACCTGGGCCCAGCACATGGCTGCTCGGGCCACCAGATGAGAACACTTCATGCTGTTGTCTCAGAATGCTTCATTGTTTTGTGGATGAGCAAGTCTTGATCCCAATTTAGTTACAACAGTGCTGCTTTTAAAAGTAAGAATAAAGCAGTAAGTGTACACAAAAGAACTTGAAGGTTAAAACGAGAGGTGGTTCTCATGTTCAAGACTTTGTGAACACGTAGGCTTCCTTTCACATTTCAGTTAACCCTTCCATAGGCTTGGGTGAAACATTTAAGAGATTTAGACATCTGTTCTCTTGGTTTGTTAATTTTTCTATTCCTTCTAGCCACTTACCAATAGTAACTGTGAAGAAGCCAGCACCACAGAAGACAGCTTAACTAACTGTGCAGAAGGAGGCAAAGAACTGCTAACACACTCTACCCTTCACAAGGAGTGAGGGCCCCAGGAAGCCCTTCCCACCAGCAGACCCTTTTCTTGCCCACCTAGTCCTCAGCCTTGTCTGCACTTCTGTGAGAGTTAAGTAAATCACCATCCCTCTCTGTTTCCTGAGAGCACACCTAACCCTCTAAGCAGTGGCTGAGCAAGACTGAGGGAGGTCAGGGAGACTTGTAAAGCAAGGGCTGTGGAGAGGGAGCCAAAGCATAGAGAGGAGCAAAGGACCTCAGAACAGCACCCCTGCACTACAGCTTCCTTCTACAAGGAGAAATGAAGGGCAGCCAGTGAGTTGAGGTCAAGGAGCACTGGAGACTGTCACAAAGGACTATCAAGACAGAACACAGGGATGTGTCTAATAAGATAAGGATCAAGGTTCTGACTGCCCCTTCACCTACTGACCTGCCCGGCATCCTCCAACTATCCAATTGCCAAGTTGACGTCTTCTTTCCCATTTGTGGGCATTAAACTCTATAATGAAAATCACCGTCATCCTTAAGCTCAGTAACAGTTTTTTGTGACGGGCTTCAAAGGAGGAAAATGTGATCTTACAGATATAAGAAAGAGAAGAAAATGCAGGAAAGACTGTCTGTAGATTGATTGAGGGGGAGGGGAAAACATTTGAATCAGCAAATTCATATCTGGTGGCAGTTCAATAAGAAAAATTTTAGACAATTGCCTAAAAAAAAAAAAAGAAAGGCATCAACATCTGCCTGGTGGAATCAGACCAAAAATAGAAATATATTGGTGTTTTAAAGGTCATTACATTAAAATAATAATCAGTAAGATTAATTCAGGACCATGTTCAAGCTATTCTTTGGCATGGTGAATATAAAGTAATATTCTATACAAGCTTTATACTTTCTTTTAAATGAAGTTCAGCTTCTGAGGGGAATTATGTGATACCTATTACCTTGTATTTTGGGTCAAGGTACCTGACCAAACTTCAGTCCCTGGTGAGGGACTGAAGAAAGGACAGACACACAGACATGTACAGAAAAGCTGGGTCAAGTGGGTTGTATGCTCTCTAATGGAGTGGCAACTACTACTGTACAACCCGGAACATAACATTAGTGCATAACATTATTATGAAGAGCGTGAGGAGGAGTTAGCCTTAGTCATATGTCTTTGCAGGTAAGCAGTCTCAGGCTGTAAGCATCCAGGAAGCTGCTGTTGGTGGTTTTTGCACACACGACAATGACGACACTTACACTTAGATCAGAGGAAAATTTACCAATCCCAAGCCTAATCTGTATGGAAAACACTTTGCCCCCACATGGGTCTGAAGTCTTGGTTCTTGACATGGCTGGCTCACGGCAAATAACAAAGATGCACTCAGTCAGGACTTCTTTCATATCCTACAATGCCATTCTCTGGAATACTGAAGCAAAGTTCTTTAATATTGTAGTGTCTTTACAAAACGGGATTCCTCTCCCCTTTGAGAGATTTGTAATTATTGCTGTGCAGATGTGGGCAGTTTTACTCAGGTATGTAAGGCTCAGTGCAAACCACCTCATGCTCTGGTCTGAAAAAAAAAAAACATAGTGGGAACCCCAGGAGAACATTAAGCCCCTGGATGATCTTCTGTAGTCTCTGGTGACAGAATGATGGCGAGAACTAAGTACTACAGTTTTCATAAAGGAGTATAGCAAGAAAATGGCTTCCAACAGCATCCTGCTATACCTGTAGATCAGTGCCATGCTCAGTCACCACCAGAGAAGCTTCCTTCTGCAACAGATGAGAACAGATACAGAGAACTACACATGGACAATGTGCAGAGAGTGAGATACCTTGAAACACCCAGTCCTAAATAGGATGTCTCCATCAAATCCCTCTCCTCATGGCTCATGGAATTCTGCAAAGGAGGAGATGGAAAGATTGCCACAGTCAGTGGGGATGGAAGACACCAAGAAAACAAAACCTATTCTATTTCCTCCGGGCAATGGTGGCGCACTCCTTTAATCCCAGCACTTGGGAGGCAAAGGCAGGTGGATTTCTGAATTCGAGGCCAGCCAGGTCTACAGAGTGAGTTCCAGGACATCCAGGGCTACACAGAGAAATCCTGTCTCGAAAAACCAAAAAAAAAAAAAAACAAAAAAAACAAAAAACAAAAAACAAAACAAAAACAAAAACGAAAAACAAAAAAAACCAAAAAAACCAAACAAAAAATCATTTCCAATAAAAGAAAAGCTTCAAAAATTAGAAGTAAAAGACAAAACAGTAAGCAAATAGTCACAAAGCTGATTAGAATATAGGCAAGAAGGGAGACTTAAACACTACTGGTGGGAATATAAGAGGTTTCAGCATCATTCACACACACACACACACACACACACTGCTATATTTTCCACTGTTAGAAAGAATGATGTAATGTCATTTTCGGGAAAACGGATGCAGCTGAAGATAACGATACGAAGCTAAAAAGCCATGACATGAAGGTAGAAGTGAAACTGTCTTGGGGGACAGAGAGGAGGGGTGAGAAATGGAGAAAGATGGCTGCAACGGGACATTGCTGAATGTGCAACGTGTACATTTGTATGTAACAAAACACTATGAGCAATGAATATATATGATGAAAAGTGGTTTTTTAAGACTAAAAAGTAACATGCCAATGAGGATATAGAGAAAGGGAACTCTCATTCACTATTGGTGGGAATGTAAGTTAGCACACTTATTCTAGAAAGCAGAATGCAGGTTTTTCAAAAAGACCAGCTAGAGATACTAAAGAACCACAGCTGGGTGTGTCTTTTAAGAAATGGAAATTAATATGTTAAAAAGACATCTGCATACCTATTTGCAGCACCATTCACAAAGCAAAGCCATGGGGTCAACTTAGGCCTCCTGTTGGGAGCCGACTTTAGTAGAAAGCGGCTAGATCAACTTTGCAGCCATCTGGAACCATATACCCTGATGAAAGACTTGGTTGTCAAAAGCCTATAACAGCTGAAGCACACTCTGATAAGTATATTGTTTATCCCACATAGCTTGTTTTGCTGTTTAGTGACCTCAGCTGTATGGTGCACGTGGTAAAGTGTTTTCACCTGTGTTCTCCTGCTTGCGTATATAAATACCTCAGAATTCCCTTCAATAAGAGAGACTTGAGGGAGACATGAGAAAATAGAAGAGACTGAATCACACCCTGTCTTGTCTCCATTCTTTGCGTCTCTTGCCCCAAGAGCCACACTCTCTCTTGACCAGAGCACTTAGCCCCAAAAGTGTTGAGGCAAAGTGTTGAGGCAGAGTGTGGGCCTCAACAGCCTCCAATGACCAATGAGTAAAGAACAGGTACTCACAGACAAAATGGAGAGTTTTTCACAATGAAGGAAGATGGAAACCTGACCTTTTCAGCAACACAGGTGAGTCAGAGCCTGTGCTAAGCCACATAGACAACTGCAGAGAAGCAAAAGCTGTGTGTCCTCACTCACATGGGGTGGGGGAATAAGCTGATCTAGATGAGGAGAGCTTCAGAGTGGTAGGAACTGAGGAGGGGTGAGAGGGGATAGTTAATGGGCACAAAACCAGAGCTAGATGGAAAGAACAATGGGCTCCAGTATCCGACAGCAAGGCAGAGTGGCTCTCATTCATCATTTTTATTGAATTTTAAACGTGACTGCCTATTAAGAAATTTGAATGTTCCCACCACAAGAAAAGATAAATATTTGGGATGATATATATGCTGATGATATAGGAAATCTCATAACTATTTTTAGGAATGTAAGTTAGTGCACCAGTTCTAGAAAAGAGTGGAGATTCCTATAAATAAATAAATAAATAAATAAATATGAAAAAACTACCAACTGACTCAGCATTTGATTAAGTTATCATATATTATATACAATTATAGAAAATCATACCATAGCTCATAAATATGAACAATTAATATATGCTAACTTTTTTTGTGGGGAAAAAAAAGACATTTTATCCTCTGAGTAATGGAAACTGTAGGTATTATATGATTTCAGAGGAGCAGAACCTCACCCAGCACAGAGGTTAAGTGAGAGAAGACAAGAGTTTTCTTTCAAAGAATGAAGAAAGCATGGCGGACAGACACCACAGAGACAGTGCCTACCACTTCATCCATCGTCATCCCCAGTAGGAGGAAGCAGATTTGAAAGTCACTTCTTCACCCTACCTTTCCTACTAACCTCACTGGGCAGTGTACCTAGCCAGTTTCTGAGAAAAGGATACCACCATCTACTTTCTGCTCTTAACCAAACATATCAGATTTGCGTGTCCTACTTTCTCTGCTCTGGAGTGGGGCTATAAGCCGTCCTTTCAACCCTGGGGAACCTCCCTTCAAAGTCTGTGGAGCCTTCACGAGTGTTCCTCACAACACACAAAGTAGGCCTCAGGGAAGAACACCCTGCCTGCTAACATCATTGTTGACCTCATCCTACTGAAAAAAAAAATTAGGTAAGCCTATTGAGCCACTGAACTAACTAAAAACTAAAGAAGACAAAGTAAGATCCCTGATTGACTACTTCTCCTGTTGCTGTGACAAAATACTGGGCAGATGCAGCTTAAAGGGAAGAAAGGTTATTTTGGTATTCAGTATTGGAGGATTACAGTCCATCCTAGAAGGAAAGGCATGACAAAAGTGATGGCGATTAGAGCTTGCCTAGGCTAACACTAACTCTGACATTACATCAGGGAGCTTAGACTCTGCCTGGAACCAGGGACAGATATAAACTTCAAAGACCTGCCCCAATTGACTTACTGTTCTCTACTAGCTCTCACCTTTAATGGCTCTTCTTCAGCCTGCAAAGCTATGCTGCGAGCTGGGGGACATGTGTTCCCCACAAACTAGTGGGGACATTTTAGATCCAAGCCATAACACTTTCCTACATGTGAATAGAATCTCCTGCTTCACCAACTCTGGACCCTGCTCCACAGCGACTGACTTAAGCTGTAGCTCTGAAAGATTCATTCTTTGCCGTGTAAAAACATTCACCTGGAATTGTTCTTAATATAACATCCCCCTTTTACCTACTTTCATGAAAAACTCTTTATTTAATTTACATGACACTAGCAGGTTATTGACGAAACGATGTCTCGGTTTGTGTTCATTTTTAAACTAGATACTCGAATTTGGCAGCTGGCCTGATCTGTCAAATGATTGTTGCTTCTTGGCTGTATTCATGTCAGGAGAGGAAACCGATGACAGGGGAGGGAAAGGGCACTGTGAGTCACTCTCTGAATGGCTTTCCTTTGAAGCCAGCTCTGTCAGATGCAGAAGTACCTTCAAGTCTGAAAAGAACCAACCTAGCTTTGGGGAACATTAAAGGTGAGCCTGGCTCTTCTTAGTGTCTCTTGACCGTTTTTAGCTATTCAGGTTTAATGGTTTCGGTTGGGCAAACGTATTGGAGGAAAAAGACAAGGCATGCTCATTGCCATCTGTTTTAACAAAAACTTCTTTTAGCCTGATGCAATCAATTACAACAACTTGGATTGTACTTCTTTTAAATTGCAGGTAAAAGAGCCATGATCATAATTGTGAACCTCATCTGACATTCTATTTACACAAACGCAAGGAGATCTTATCATGACCAACTTGTAGGGATCGGACAGGGCTTACCATCATAATTCCCTTGCAAAGCCTGTCAGAGCCACAACGACACCAGCAGCTCAGAGACCTCCACATTCTTCCCCACTTGTCTTTCTCCTCATCTATCACAAGGCTCCTTGAAGGCACTTTGAATGCTGTCGAACCAATCCTTTTTATAAAAAAAATCATTTAAATTGGAATCAGTGAGTTGACTTCATATGGACAGTTCCGATTTTAAGCTATATCTCACCAAACTCAGCATACCACAGTGGGGTAGAATATGTACACCTTAAAATTGCAATGAAACGCCTCCACCTTTCAGTTTGCCACCATGTACCAAAATTACCATGAAGAACCCCCAAGAATCCTTTTCCCTTAGAGGTTTGCTCTCGCAACTGCATATCCTTTCTCTTTACTGTCTTCTTTAAGGCCCTAGTTAGTGTGCACCTCTTGGTTTTAATTGGTCATAATTATTCTCTGGTCATTTCCTGGCATTAAGTGAGATGACATATTCAAATACTATGCATTCTATATTTTTTTAACAGCATATTAGTTTTGCCTCTTCGATTAAAGCACGTGCCTTCTGTTTCCTGTTTCTCCGTGAACAGTAGACTGTGGTTACAGTGAACACTTCCATATTAGCAAAGCGATCGTGGACTGCAGCGCCAAGCCTACTGACAGCCCTAGGACCTGGGCAGCTTGCTTGGAGGCAACTGCAACGAGGTTGGAATGTAATCTCTGCAGTTAATCAGCCTGAATAAAAATTCTGGACCTGCCTCCTCCAACTTGTGAATTCAGGTCGCTTATTTAACATTGCTTAAGCCTCAGGTTTCTGATTTACAAATGAGAATAACATGTCTAAGTCGCAGAACATCATAAAGATTTAATGAAAAAGTAACTGTAGACATAGGAAGTTTTTTGAGGCACAAATTATCTACTCTGTGGATGTGAGGTCCAATCTCTAACCAAGAAGCTATTTGCAATCGATTTGCAATTGATACCAGCTGGCACAGGGAAAATCAGTATTTACCAATTGAATGTTATTGAGTATATAAACCAGACTCCAGAGAAGTTCCATGTCCAGGAATAGATGGCCAACACAAAACAAACTCCCATGGTTTTTTTGGGGTGTGTGTGTGTGTGTGTGTGTGTGTGTGTGTGTGTGTGTACTGTTTTGTTTTGTTTGGGCCTTGGGTCTTACTGGGCTTTTGTTTGTTTTGTTTTTCATTTTTACGGTTTTGTGTTTTAAAAGGAAGAAAGAAATTATAAGGTGGGTAGGAAGGTGGGGAAATCGGAGAGGAGTTGAGGGAAGGAAGAAACATGACCAAATATATTGCGTGAAAGTTAGTAAAAAATAAGCAAAAACTAGCAGCTAATAATCACCTGTGTGGTCAGTAGCAGGCCGGGTAAATGCTGGGTACACAAGATAAACCATGGCGATCCATCCTGTTACTAAAGACAAAACATCAGTTATCTGCTGCCTGGTGCCTGTTCTTGGTATTTTCATTTTACCAGCTGCTGTTCCCAGTAGCCAAAGGCAATTACAGTGTGTGTACCTCTGAGAGAAGTGGCAAGCAAGCTTCTCTACAAAGACTGTGGAGGTGAAGCTCCCATGCTACTCTCCCAGTCGTGTTTTAAGACTCTGCCTGACCCTGGTGAATACTCCATTACAAAAGGGCCAGAATGCAGAATCGTAACAGTGGGTGTCTCTGAGAGAAGGTATTGCAGGAAAGCCTATCCAGGTTTCATGCCTCAAGCAACAGAACCCTTCCCAGCCCAGTTTCAGCAGAAAAAGGAATGTACTAAGTGGATCTTAGAAAATGCACCCGGAGAACAAAGTGGGAGACAGGCAGCCACAAAGTACACCACTACATAGGCAAGACCACAGCCAGAATCATACCACAGGGCCCAAAGGGTGAAATCCTGCCTCTGCAGCCTGACACTGCTTGCCCAAGCTGGTGGCACAAGGCCTCACCAGCCATAGGCCAGACACTGCCTCCCTTCATTATGGGCATTGGAGAATAGAGGTGTCTGCTCCCACCACCAAGATGAAGTCCTTACTGCCTGCTTCTTGTATTATTCAATGCGTGTTCAAACACCAGACCAGTGCTAAATGCCTGCTGGCAACAAGGATCCTTGCCACACCCTCCCTTGATTCCAGGAAACTCTCACACTGTAAGGAACACCCTCAAGTGTACAGACCAAAGAATAACAGTGTCCAAAGTGCAAGTAATTTTTTTTACAATGCTGTGTAGCCTCTCTAGAATATTACATGTGTGTGTACATCTATATGTGTGTGTATGCATATATTCACATATACGTATTGTTTTATGATAATATTAAGTAACAAATGTTTATTGCTTTAAGTTACAGTCTCTATTGTAAGGTATTTTTAAGTCTTCCCATACATCATTCAAAATCCATGGAGTCTTCAGAGAGTAAATACAAGAGAAATAGGCAAAGAAGCCCCCGAGACCAGTGAACATGGGGCATGTGTATATTTGGATTTTAAGATGTAGCGAGAAAGAAATGATCAAGAGACAAATTGAAAAGCTATGTTTGACACCTTTTTTCCTTCCCCTGAGCTGAGAGCAGGGGGTATCTAATTGCTCCTGTTTCCTCCAATAGTAATCTCATAAATAACACAAAGGCCTAGTGTGGCTGTCTTCCCTTGGTATCAGATAACTGTCTCCGCTGTGGATGCAGTCCATGCATTAATTTTAGTGCCAGGCTGGCTTTTTTTATGCCTTTGAAAGGAGCCTTGGACAAATCCTCTTTGAGCTTTGCAGTGAGTTTGGCTTTGCAGCCAAAATAAATGAGCAAAAGTCTAGAACTTTGTTTTCAGAGTTTGTCAAGCTCGTTCCAGCAAAATCCTTCCTCCTGTTCCAGATGTTGTGGTTTTCATGACTTCAGCCTGCCATGTGAAAATGGCCGCGTCTCATTTAGGAGATTTCATGGGGATGCAGAGGGGGCCGGCCACTGCTCATCTGCAGATGGCCTCGAGGGGTGATTTCGATAAGGGCTGCTTTGGCTCTTTAAGATGAATCATTAAGTAGATGCATTAACTTTTCTTTCTTTTTTTTTTTTTTTTCCTTTTGGTAATGGCACTTCTGTGAATTCGATTTATTTTATGTTCTGAGCGGACGGAGTGAGGTGAAAAGTGGGATAAATTGGAAATTATCGTTTCAATCAAAATATTCAGATTATTCGGCAAATGTTAATTGAAACTTCAGCAATTCAGAGGAATTGTTCTAATTTTCTATTTCTCTGTGTTAGTCAAATAGTCAAGACAAAGAACACAGCCATAAGACTGCAGCTAAGCCAGCCACCCAGAGCCACCTTAGTCCTGGGGGTGGGTAGGTAATGAGGGCCATGAGTTTGCTACACCCAGATATGAGCACTGTCTTCTTATGTCGCTATGGTCAGATGAGAGAATTTGCAAGAACACTCAGTTTCCACTTAAAGTTTCAGAAGCCCTGGAAAACACAAATTTGACTCAAGTAGATATATTTACTGACAGAGATTGAATTGGTTCGAGAAGCACACTTCTTTGAAGCCCGACTTTTTGTAGTTTAATATTTCTTAGGGTTTAAATGTAATTTACAGGGCATGCATTTTTACAAATGCATATTTACACCCAGGAAAGACTCCATGAGTGAAGGCTCTTGCATCCGAGCCGGATCAAACCTGAGTTCAATCCTAGCAATGCACAAAACGGAAGAGAACTGACTTCAGCAAGTTGCCCTCTGACACACTCAAAAACTAAGTCAAAAGTTTTCATTGTACATCTGCATACAAGTCTGTTTTGACAGACTTCACAGATTTCACAGATTCACAGATTTCATACTGAATGGTCCCTATGTATCATTGTAAGTGGACTTACCTTGGATTTCTTCTCATCATCGAACTGTGAACAGAGGGATTCTCATCATCATCTTTGGAAGACCACCACTCGCAAGTATGGTGTCTTCTCTGCTCATGTTGACCTCTTAATAGACCTGGAAATGCATGCTTCCCATCCGCGTGTCTACAGTGAGCACTTATGTGATGTGAAATGAAGACATGTCCATCGATTTTAAATGGCCCACTAACTTCTCTTTCTTGACAGGCTTTAGTCTCAGGACTTGCTCACTTCACGTCTGGATGACTCGGTTTCCTCTCTGCTAGTTGAGGAGTGTGGACAGAAACAGTGAAATAGATCACTGAGAGACTTGAGCCGCATCATAGAGGAATTCTCAAGTGCTTAGAGGAGGGACAGGATGACCACTGGGTAGAGATGAGTCTTGTAGCAGTGTTGGGCTTTCTGAATTAAATGAAATAGGTTGGGGGTCTATGAGAAAGAATCAAATAGCCCAGGGTTAGCAGAAGATGCCACTCGTCATTTACATCTGTCCTCGGCCCTCAACACATTTCTGTAAATGCCAGTCAACACTCAATTATCCACATGAGGATTACCCGTGTCAAAATTGTCTCCAACTAATTTTTAATCCCCAAATGAATTTCTCTTGTCGCCTAGGGTGTCCTTTCCTGCCAGCCATGAGTATCTGTTTAGAAAGTCAAGCTAATATTGACAATAATATGCATAGGATCTAATTAAAGGAATCTGTTGCCAAAAGAAGAAGAAAGAAAGGAACACATGGTACCTCCTGAGGCCAAACAGCAGTGATTTGGGGATTATCTGATGCTGGGGACTCTGATGCATGGCCACTCCCTCCCATTGGCACGTACAATTGAGAACTGGCTGCCTAACATGTTTTTCAATGACTGCTTTAGGAGTGATGCTGTTGATCAGCAAAGGACTGTTGTTCTAGCACATGTCTAACTTGGTAATTATAGTATTTTCTTACAACACTCTCTACAGCTGCTATTCTATGGTTCATTTGTCTCCAAAACTCAGGAAATAATTGCTTTCGGTAAGGAGTTTATAAAGAGGAGGAAAAAAAAAAAACTAGCTAGTCCAAGCTATTAGATACTGTACATTTCCAGACAAAAATTATATCCTGACCCAAAGAAGAATTTAAATCTTCTGAAACTGTACCCCAAACCCTTTTGTGAACATACTGCTTAACTCATGGAATCAGAGCTGTCAATGCCAAGTCACCCCAACCATCAATAAAGCAACATTGTGATATATACTCAGAAACTGTCAGCATAAGCCAGCTGAGAAGCCTCAGCTTCTCAGGACTTGGGTCCTTGAATTTCTGGGGTGCTAGAACAAGGAACTTTTCTAGCTAACAGAGGGTATCTGGGGTGCTGACATGTGAGAAGCCTGGTAGATCCACCAGCAAAGACACCTTATTTGGCATGTGGAAATGCCAGGCTTCACCAACTAAACAAGAGAGGCCTGCTGCCTGTGAAAAGACCCAACAGCCAAGGGCAACCAGAAAGTGCCAGGTTTCATTTGTATCTGCTCTGCAATCTTTAGAACCCATACAAGGTTCATATTCTATTCTGTGGTGCTTATGTTAACTTAAAATTGCTTTTCCCCTCTTAAGATCTTGAGGTAAATGGGTGCCCCGAGGTGATGAACAGCACGCATAGCACAGTTTCCCATCCCACCTAGTGCTGGACCTCATCCACCACCTGAGGGTCTGAGGAGAAGCAGTCATAAAGCAGAGATCTTCAAGCATCCCTTTCCAGTGATGCAGCTTCAGGTATCATTGGGGAGGCTAGGGAGACATCAGCAGCCCTCAAATGCACATAGGCACAATGCCAGTATCACGATTGCCTGGCTTTAGCTGTTGTTCCTGCTCCTGAAGACTATCTGGGGAATGTGGGAGCCCTGGATGCGGCTGCACCTGGTCTGAAGCATGTTTAGGATCTTTGAGCTATTCTTATTTGCTTCTGAAGATGGATCTGTCCTGAGCCCATCTTCACCTTCTTCTTTGTCTATCTGACAATCAGGAAGCTGAGCTGAGGTTTCAACACAGAATTATAGACAGTAGATTCCCTTTTACAGCCATAGAGTCCCCTCTGTTTCTCTAAGTCCTACCTGCAGATATCATTTTAAAACTTTAAAGAATTTAAGGTCACCTCATAAACATTTTTGACTTTTTACACCTTTTATTTGGCATATGACTATTGTTACTAAGCCCCCTTTTCCTAATCACATAAATAAATAAATAAATAAATAAATAAATAAATAAATAAAATAGATGAATAAATAAAAATGACTAGACTAATGGTCCAAATTGACATCTTCCGGACAAATGCCTCTTAGACAGGTCCAACTCAATTCCCACTTTCTTGGAGAATCACTGTTCCAGTTGCTGGCTGGCACCTCCTTCACACTCCAAACACAAGAGACCTGTACCTGGTCCCTCTGCCTGATCTATGAATTCTGCTAACTGGCTTTATCTGCTCTTTCCCTCAGCCACCTGGGGGAAAGGACACTAGGATTTGTGATATCATCAGAACCAGCACAATGCCCAATGCATAGTAAATACCCAGTAAATATTTATTAACTGAATAAATGCATGTATATTTATACACATATGTACATAGATACATATGTGTGTATATATAATACATAATATATACATATATAATTATATATACACATATATAACACATTGTGTATATGTATATATGTGTGTGTATGTATATATATGTATCAAGGCTAACAATAATATATAAAGATATAGGAGTTAAAGCTATTTTAAAACAACAACAACCAATCTGTAAGCTTAATTGAATACTTACTATTCTTTGTGGAGTGTTGTGGAGTGTCTCCTATGCTTCTTGGACCTGCTGTGGCCCCATTAAACAGAAGCTGGATAAGATGTGACTCCTAGCTAGGAATGGAAAACTAAATATTTGAAGCAAATATGATCTGTATAACCCAGGATACTGCAAAGGGCTAAATCTAAGCACAACTTATGAACTTCAGAAATGGAGCTGAGAAACAGAATGCTTCGTGGTTCTTGTAAGAATTTGAAGACTGGAAATAAGACATCTACAAAAGGAAGTGGGAGGACAGAGTTGCCAAAGAGAAATAGTGAATGACAGAACTCATCATGCAGACAAGAACAGGGGTGAAGAATGAACTCGACATGCAGACACGAGCCTATGTGTGGGTATGGCCCATGGAAGAAGCTGGCAGGACTGAAGGGACCAGATTAACAAGTTCATTTTACTGTCTGTCATCTTCATTGAGTCACAAGATGAACCTCCTTGGAAAAGATGACCAGTCTGTTTGGAGGACATTTGCAAAAATCTTCATAAGAAATAGATACATAATAATTGTTTTATTTTTAAAAAGAAGAACCTAACTAAACCTCCTCCTAGTCTCTTTATAAAATCTAAGATGTACCCGTAAAGAGAAAGCATTAACTACTGACATCCAAATTCCTCGGCTAATATCAAGAATTGTTTAGATAACTTAAAGTGTATAATATGCTATCCTGTAAATCTTGTAGCAGTGAGATCAAAGTATTCCATGATTATCTAAATGTTAAACATCTAGGAGTAGTTTTCCTCTCAAAAAGACAATATAATTTCAAAAATGAAAAATACAACAGAAAGACAGTATACTGATTCACCAAGTCAAGTAGAACCACCCAGACTATGGCCTTAATAGATGCACAACAGGAGTCTATCTTCCCTTGGAAGAGTACAATATAGAGAATAACCAAATGAATGGCTTACATCTGTGGGAAGGGTTATATGTCCAGTTGCGTATTTTTCCACATCAGATTTGCCTGAACTATACTTTGATATTAGAGACAATTTCTCTTCTTTTTTTGCTTGTCATTTTGAAATGGTTTCCATGTTTTCCAGTCACTTCCTCTTTCACTCAGTTATCCTGACTGCCATTCAATTATTTAATCTCTGAAAAAAAAAAACAAAACAAAACAGAAGCCCACAGCCCAGCACCCTTACTGAGTGGCTCCTCAACAGACATAAACAGAGTTGAACTAGCGCCAGTATTTGGCTTCTGAGCTAGACTTCAGGCCTTAGAATCATTTCATCTTGTTCCTCATACTCGGAAAATGAAGGGTGAGAAGGGTCATATTTATTAAATGAGCAGAGGGAACTTTTGCTCACTTTTATGTTGCAGCACAAGCAACCCAGGGCTGCTTGTCATCAGCACAGTGTTGAGCTTCCCAGTACCCTCGGAGGGAACATTACCTTCTCCTGCATTAGGACTTGGAGGCCTAGTTCTGGCTAACATGATGGGATGAGGGGAATATGTACATTCGAGTACCATTTTCAGGCATAAACAAAGGCTGTTTTTAACTATCTATGCAAACTTACAGCTGATAACGATGGATATAGGGGAAGAAGCTAAGCTGTGCCCCTTCTCCATGTTACGACTGAGAAGTGATTCATGTCAAATCTGTTCATATCCAATTGGCCAGGGCATCTCACCTAGCTGCAAGAGATTCTGGAAAACATGGGGCTTAGCTAGGTAGCCACGTATTCCTTAAACATCTAGCCATCATACCTATTGTTAGATAAAATAGCTTTCATGAAAGCTATCGAAAGATTTATAAGATAAACGAAAATGAAGACAATAAATAAGCCAAAAGTTTTAGGATAATATTTAAAAGATGAGCAATATGTTCAATATACCATGGCCTTTTTTTTCTGAAGTAAATATGAGATATAGAGTCTTGAAAGAGGAGGTCTTCTGGGTCACATGGCTGAGGGTAAAGAGAGCAACTAGTGGGGAGAGACTTCCTGTGAAAGGCATAGCCAGTGGCTTAGGGAGCTTGAGATCTAGACTACTTATTCTAATACTTAGAATATTCATTAGTCTGGTATTGTAGTTAGGGTTTCCGCTGCTGTGAAGAGACACATGATCAAGGCAACTCTTATAAAGGCAAACATTTAATTGGGAGGTTCAGTCCATTATCATCATGGCGGTATCCAGGCAGACATGGTGCTAGAGGAACTGAGAGTTCTACATCTTGATCAGAGGGCAGCCAGGAGGATGCCATCTTTCACCCTGGGCAGAGATTAACACAGGACCTCAAAGCCTACCCCCACAGTGACATATATCCTCCAGCAGGGCCACACCTCCTTATAGTGCCGCTTCTCGTGGGTAAAGCATATTCAAAACACATCTGGTATCCAAGTGGTTTATTCTTTCTTGTTTTTTGATGCCTTAGAATCATTTCATCTTGTTCTTCATACTTAGAAAATGAAGAGTTGAAAAGGGTCATATTTATTAAATGACCAAGGATAATAATTATTACTAGAGCAGATAAGAATGGGAACAAGCCTAAGGCGTTGGCTCTGAAGAAGTGATGGTGGCAAAAGCCAGGAGGATGGGATGCTCTTTGGAAAAGTCCAGACTATTAGGAGAGACCTTACTTCATGTTATATAGGATGGAATGTCAGAATTTTATTACTTGTTTAAAAATGGACAAAGGGACTTGAGAGATGTCTCAGTGGTTATGAGTATTACTTTCACACAGGATGTAGGTTTAGTTCCCAGCACTCTGACTAGGTAGCTCATGACTACTCCGACTCCAAGGATCAAACAGACACCTTCTTTTGGCCTCTGAGACTACCTAAACTCATATACACATACTCACATGCAAGCACCCATACACACACATCATTCCAAAATTACATCTGCTTTTAATTTGATAGAATTTAGGGGTAAGTCATATTCTGCTATTCTTTGTAAAAATAGAGAAAACACATCTGTGTGCTTACTAAAAATGTGCACACTTAGCATGCCTGGAAGGCAGAGCTGGGGGCCCTTTTCTTTTTGTCAGCATCCTGCACTTCGTTTGGTTTGTTTTCTGCTGTGACAGACCTAAAGCCACTGAAGTACCTTCCCTGTGGGTTCCTCCTATGGCGGGGACCATGATGTTCTTTCTGATCCTTTTTCAGAAGGAGGCAGTACCTCCAGCAATGAGTGAGTGCTACTCACTGGGACACTGTCCTGCTCTCTCAGCCAGGAACCACTGTATGGTTGGCACAGAGGTGCAAAAGCATTAGACTCTGCTGTGGAGTTGCTCATGGGGTCAGCGTGCAGCCAATCCCTAGCAGAGTCCCTGCCCTCGCTAATCTTGATTTCTCTATCTGTCCGGCTTTAAGCTCATCCTCAAGGCACCTGCCTTCGAATCACCCACCCAAAAATCTCACCTCAAATTTTGCTGCTAGCAACCGGTATTAAGACACTATATAACCGGGGCACAGGATGAAGAGAACAGATTCTGGATAGGTTCTGAAGGGGACCAAAGAGCACCAGGTGATGTGGAAAAGTCAGAAGACAGAAAAAGATAGCTATAGTTGGTGGGCAGGGCTGTGAGTGGAGGCAGAGGACCTGTGATGTCAGCAGCAACCAAAGAATCATGTCAGCAAAGCTGTGTCCCCTCTGACCCAGCGTCCATGGGACACACTCAGCCCCATGCCCGGTAGTGCTGCGCTCTTAGCTTCCAGCAGAACCAGACCTTTTCTTTTGAGGGCTATTCCTGCTTCAACTTGTCTCTCCTTTCACAGTAAGAGGAGGTCTTCTGTAGATCCATTTGTTAATCCCCTGGATTAGGCTCACATAAAGAGTGAAAGCGGCAGCGCTGGGGGAGAATTCCTACAGCTTCCTGCTTTGCAAACAAGATTTGCCTGCAGCTAATGGGCATGCCTAGCTCTGACCAAGTGCAGTTAGGGAAACAAGAAAGGGGCAAGAGAAAGGAAGGCTCTGAGAGCGAGTGGAGGGAGGTGGGGGTGGGGTGGGGTGCTTCTACCCGTCTCCTAGCAGTGTCAAGATTGCTTTCTCTGTGCTGCAGACAGAGTGTGCTTCAGTCTTTGTCTTTCAGCACCTCCGATGATAAGATAATACTTTTAGCAGAAGGGGTTTGGGAAACAGTGGGCAGTGTTCTTGCCATTTGAAAAAGAAACAGAAGCATGAGAGTGATTGTGCATGTATGGAAACATAAAAAAAAATCTCCTCATTTTCATTACAAATAATGTTTTAAATTTCAAAAGAAATAGGAAGAAAAAACTTTAACTCAAATTAACACTCTATCAAACTTCTTTTTTTTCTTTAAATGAAGGCATTTCTTCATGAATTTTTGAGAAGGGACTGAGAATCTAATTGTCTAGATGGACATGCCACTCCGGGTTTCTGCAGAACCGCCTTTACTTTTTGTGGGAAGGGGTTAGATCTAGTGTGTCACTGAATATCAGAGGTTGCTGGGACATTGAGTTTGTTTGTTTGTTTGTTTTTTAAACAAATTCAGTCCTGCTGAAATATTTGTGTGGTTGATACTGGTTCAGTTAACTTAGCAGGTGTTTATGGAGCACATCCCCAGAAGCAGGTGTTCAGTTCTCATCTTCCAAGAATCTGCAACAAAACGCACAGGCAAGAGATTACACTATGGTCTCCTGATACCTCCATAGTACCGGTAAACTAAAATCTGGCCACGTGCTTGCTTGTCTTTCCAGTGTCCTGGGTGGAACAATTGAGAGACACTGAGTGCCTCTGTCAGTGTCTAAGAAGTATGCCTGCTATGGCCCAGGGGAAATGTGACTCTGAACTGCTCTGTGAGGACCTGAGTCATCTCAGTCTGAGTTTCTGCTCCGCAGGGAAGTGTTGCCACAGTAGGCTTTGACAAAAACAGGCCACAGCAGGGCTAGAGAACCCAGTTTGTCCACCTTCTCTTTGAAGTCCTCAAATATATTCTTAACTCCTTCTGTAAAATCTGTCTTCTAAATCATCACCAACCCTTCTGTCTTCTCTTCCTTTTGCCTCTCACCCCTTGGATGTAGATCTGATTTTCTCCTTACTTGTCTGTGCTTGTGTCATTACGTGTTGGAGATTGTGAGAGAAACTCTGCAGGATATCTAAAAGCCACTATCTTCCTTTATCAGGTAATGACTTTGCCCTGTCAAACATTTATTCATTGGTAGGGTAGGATAGGGTTTGTTCGTTTTTTTAACTTTCTTATGTTTCGGGTTTATTTTTGTCAAAACAGACTGGTGTCTTGATGTTTGATCTACTTGCTCTCAAGGTGGGTATCTAAGATTGCTTTCTATTGCTATGATGAACACTGTAACCAAAAGCAGCTTGGGAAGGAAAGGGTTTATTTCAATTTCACAGCTTACAGTCCATCCCGAGGGAAAGCAGGAACAGAAGCAAAGACCATGGAGGAACACTACTTACTTGATAAACTCCCCAAGGCTTGCTCAGTTTGCGTTTGTAAATCACCCAGGTCCACCAGCACAGGGATGCCACTGCCCACAATGGGCTGGGTCCTCCCAAATCAATTGTTGATCAAAAGTTTGCTTTCCCAGAGTTATTTATAGACTAATGTGATGGAGGTCTTTTCTCAATTGGAATTCCTTCTTCCTAGATAACCCTAGCTTTTATTAAGTGGACAAGCCCTTACTCCAGGACATAGTTCTGGGTCCTTCAAAGAATTAACCATTTTTGGACCGTACCTGAATACCCAAAGCTCTATTATTCTTCCCTCAGGAAGAATTCTTACATCTCTTGAACACTGTGTGGCTTGTGTTCATAATGAAATTATTTCACATAAATAAAATAAGTCTCAGAGAAAGGCAGGCCTCCTTGATTATTCCCAGCTCTGGCAGCAACTATCACTGTGATTTTGGGAATTCATGGTTTCTGTGGACAACTTTCTTTTTAGAAAAGCATATCTTGGTCTGTTCTTATGGTTTCTCATTATTGGGGAAGGAGTCGTGGGACCAGTTAAGAAAAGAACTCCACAGCGTTCCCTCTAGGCCATGTCTTAAAGAGCCTCAACCCTCATCTTCACAGTCCGTCCCACAACCAAGAAGTTTTCTAAGTTCATATTCAGACTTCTGGATCTCCCAAGAACAACAGCTTCATAATTAATCCCCTATTCAGGAAATCCTAACTACAGTGGAGCCCAGAACTCTATTCTCTGCTTGCCCAGCTCAGTAACACCATTTTCTGTTTGGGGTCCACTTCTTTGTACTACAGCAAGGAAGTTCCTCCATGGGGCTGGAGCAGTATCCTAGCAGGTCAGAGTGCATCCTTCTCTTAAAGAGGACCAGAGTTTAGGTCCCAGCACCCACATGGGGTGGCTCACAGAGGCCTCTAACTCCAGCTCTAAGGAATCTGACATCCTTTTCTGGCCTCCAGTGGTACTGCATTCACATGCACAAAACCATACACAGAAACATACGTATAATTAAAATAAATAAATAATTTTTAAGCTCCTCATTCTTGGAAAAAATCCTTCGTTTGTTTACTGTGCCTCCCATTTCTCAAGGACCAGAGTGATCTCATATCTGTTACCGAGTGCTTGAAAATAACTGCCCCAGGTATTTGTTCAGGTCCACATGGTCTAATTTTAAAACAAGGACACATTTGGTAGCCATTAATCTATATTGGTTAAAGGCAAGAATCCTCATGGGAGGTAGTTTGAAGGGTACCTGAGTACTTGTTCCTTAGTTTATGGGACTCCTTGGGAAGGATTACGTATGGCTTTGCTAGAAGATGTGTGTCAGTGGGGGTTGGCTTTGAGGTTTCAAAAGATTTATACCATTCTCAGTCTCTCTCTCTCTCTCTCTCTCTCTCTCTCTCTCTCTCTGCCTCCTACTTATGGACTAAGGTGTAAGTTCTCAGATGTTCCTACCAATATGCCTTTGTTCTGCAATCATGAACTCTCGGCTTCTGAAACTGTGAGCCCCAAATAAACTATTTATTCTAGCAATGCCTTGGTCATCATTTCTCATCACAGCAATAGAAAAGATACCCAAGACACCAAGCTTTTCTAAAATATCATTGAGGATATTTCCTGCATAACTTATCAAGAACTTTATCAGCTCACTGTTGAGTTGTGTACGTCTTAGAATGATGTAAAAAACAAGCTAACACCTTAGCCAACCAGAACAAGCAGAGGAGACCAGCTCAGTGAAGAATTTATCAATCCTGTAACCATTCACGTCCAACTTTATTCTGGCATAAAATTGTTGACATTGCTTTTAACTAGTTTTCAGTTATTCACAGCCATTGACCCTTGGGATCATGACTGAGTATTCTTTTTCTCAATACTGAACAACTTCAGCTTGTTTAATCATCCCTTATGTTCTATTGTGTGGACTCAAGTCCTCTTGAATTTATCTCAGTGATGATAGCATGCTATAAGCTAAGGAATAGAGAGTGTAATTAAATTAAACACTTACAGTTGTGGGCTGAGGGGTTGTGGTGACTAATTAAAGCAAATTGACCTCATAATGAAATCATCCCAAACTATTTTTTAGAGGCACTAAACTGAGAAATAATATAACTTAGACTTCTAACTTTGGAATAGAATGGACATTTCTGTGTGAGCTTGGGACAGAACTCGATAAAGTGTGTTACAGTTCACAGAGACCTAAATTTCTGAGGCATTTCCTTTTGGAATGGCTCCATGAATTTATCCAGAACGATGAGAAACTTAACTGTAGAGCAAATTTCAAATTCTTCTGAAAAATTATTCATATAAACCCTTTCCAACGTAGGAACGAAGGTGTGGAATCAGTCTTCAGCCTTACCTGGGAAATTCTTTTTCTTCTTTTCCGTTTTTTGTTTGTTTGTTGTTTGGTTGGTTGGTTTGGTTTGTCACTTTTGTTTTTGTGTTTTTTGGGTTTTGTTGTTTTTGTTTGTTTTTCAAGACAGAGTTCCTGGCTGTCCTGGAACTCACTCTGTAGACCAGGCTGACCTCGAAATTAGAGGTTCATATACCTCTGACTCCTAAATGCTTGGATTAAGGGTGGGAATAAATTCTTAACTTCCCTGCTGTATCTTTTTTTTTTTTTTTTTCTACCAACTTGAAGTCTAGCCAGGTACCACTTCTTTGCCAAGTATAGATTATGTTTCCACATCCTAGATGCTATGGCATTTAGGAAAAGCATCTACATAATTCTGGGTCTTATATCAGGAGTTTTCACCCAAACTCTCATTGTAATACATTTATCAAACACTGAAAGCCCATTCAAAGGTTAAACAGTTCTCCAAAGAATGCAGACCAAGATTTATGGGTCCACTCCTTAGAGTTTGTGTGAGACTTAAATGATATATGGGATGCCTACACAAAAGTAAGAACAAAGTTCTTGTTTTCATTTTTGTGGTCATAGTATTGTAAGAATCAAGCCATCTCCTCACAGAGAGCCAGTGTTTTTTGTTTGTTTGTTTGTTTGTTTTTGTTTTTTGTTTTTTTGAGACAGGGTTTCTCTGTGTAGCCCTGGCTGTCCTGGAACTCACTCTGTAAACCAGGCTGGCCTTGAACTCAGAAATCTGCCTGCCTCTGCCTCCCAAATGCCAGGATTAAAGGCGTGCGCCACCACCGCCTGGCCAAGAGCCAGTTTTGACTGTGTAACTGATAACAAGAAAATAGTGACTGTAAGTCTTCTCATTCAAAAGACTGAGAAAATACACTGGACAAGTAGCTGGGCTGCATCAGGACTTATGAGGATTTGCAAAGCCGTGAGTCTAATCCCCTGCCCTAGAAAAGGAGAAGGAAGAGGAAGAGGAGGAAGAGGAGGAGGAATGCATAGAGTTGGAAAGAACTGAAAGGGAGTGACAGAAAAGATGAAGGTAAAAAATTTAAGATATACACCTACACAGAATGGAGGAGAATAAATAACGTAAACCGATGGCACAAGCACCAAGTTCTGGCATTTGGGAGCCTGAGGTGGGAGGATAGCCTATTTAAGGTCAAAGTATGCTACAAGGTAAGACCTTACAAAAGAAAAAAAACCACAAGCAGGTATTGACCACTAAATTACAGATTCCTGCGTGGCATATGATGATCTGGACGAACGAAGAAAGATAAGAATCAAGGTGTTGAGCACTGGACTCTTTAAAAAAATATATTTATTTATTTATTTATTTATTTATTTATTTATTTTATGTATGTGAGTACACTGTTGCTGTCTTCAGACACACCGAAGAGGGCATTGGATCCTATTACAGATGGTCGTGAGCCACCATGTGGTTACTGGGAATTGAACTCAGGACCTCTGGAAGAGCAGTCTGTGCTACTAACCACTGAGCCATCTCTCCAGCCCCCAGCACTGGACTTTTAAGGTGCCTTTTCTTATCCAGGGTGCCCAGGCTAAAACTGTGATAATTAAAGACAGAAAAACTTAGAAATGTCCCTTCGCTTTGGGGAATTATGTCCTTGTAACATGTGGCTGTTTGGTGGTTCGGCTTATGAGCTTATGGGTTTATGGATTTATGAGTTTATTATTTGTTTTGTTTCAAATTTACAAAGAAAATTTGAGGTTTGGATTTTAATTTTCCTTCTAACAGATCTTCTTCTAGCATCCAGTTTTCCTACACATGCACAGAGATAAAAACCACATTTGGGATTGGCTTCAAAAAATATCTGAGATATTCCCAATAAATGCATTCCAGTTCCGATAACTATGATTCTGTGTAAAGAATTCCAATTAAAACCTGAGAAATAACAATACTACTTCTAGAACAGTTTTCTCAAGACATCTAAGTATGATGTGATATGAGGAACCCTACTTTCTGTGGAAAGGCATCTATTTTTTCATCCTTTTTATTTGGGAGTTGTCCTGCCTCCCTCCATGAGACTGTAGTAATATTGAAATCAGAGGCCTCCACTTACTTTCATCTTTTGTGTGCAGTTTGCAACTGATTGATCAGATAGTGCTCTTTGACATGAGGTTATATTGTGTGAAATAACATGGGCCTTGAAGACTCTGCTCTGGAGCTTGCTGTGGGAGTTTAAGTCTCTCTTATCCTTCAGAAGCATAAAGCAATGTAGCAAGAACCTTCTGGTCACCCATGGACAAACCCTGCCTGCAAGTGAAGCCAAGCAAAACCACACAGGTCGGTGGGCGCTTCCAGGACTGATCATCAGCCGTTTCCCCCCTTAACTAGTTTGAGTTGATTTTCTGATTTCAAAGTTCATAGAGTCCTGCACAAAGTTTAAACCCCCTCCAGAGAAAAGCTACAGACCCTCACTGATAAGAACTGAACTGTTGATACAGCTTGAGAAAACAGATAATAACAAAACAGTTATAAACTCCATGGACTCTAGGAAACTAGCAAGTGATTAATAGATTTGGAGCTATAAAATCTTCTGGCTCCTTTATCTAAGACGGGAATCGGTGTTTTCAAATTCATCGACTGTTCACACAATACTGAGAAAAAGAGAAATTTCCCCCAAACATTCATGAGTATGGGTATTTTGCATGCATGCATGTATGTATGCATGCATGCATGTGTAGCATGTGTGTGTTTCACCCGCCCTTAGAGGCCAGAAAGGGGTCTTGGCGCTGCTGGAACTGGAGTAACAGATGATCCCATAAGAGGTGGGAATTGAACCTGGGTCCTCTGAGAGAGCAACCAGTGCTTTTAACCTCTGGGCCATTCTTCAAACCCCTCTTACTGTATTTTGAAGAACTACACATCCTTTGTCTTCCATAGTAAAAGATACCATCGAGTGAGCCTTTGATTGGTGCTCATATCCAACGAAGTGGAGTCGCACAGGATCCACCAGGAGCATGGACAGTTTGAAACTTGCTGGACAGCCATGTGCACAGACTGAGTCACTGGTAGCCATGGAGCTATTCAGTGCTTTCAGATGACACATTCAAGACACAGGTTCTCCCTCAGTTTTGACTGTGATGCTGAGGCCATTACTGATATAGTGACATCCTACCAGAAAATGCCACCAGAGCTCCTTTCTTCTAAGAGCAACTCAGAAAAGTAGTGGTGGAAGTCTCCACCATTAGAGTGACCTCTTAGGATGGAAAGATGGCTCAGCGAGTGAGGTGCTTACTGCACACGCATAACGACCTGTGTTTGGATTCCTAGAACCCATGTAAAAGCTAGGCTTCCATGGTTCATGGTCTTTTACTCCAACCCTGGAAGGGCAGAGACAAACACATCCTAGAGGGTTGCTGGCAAGTCCCTCTAGCCATAACTCTGAGCTCCAGGTTCAAGTGAGAGACCCTTTCTTTAGAGAGTACTGTGGAGGGTGATAGAAGAAGATAAGAAATATCAACCTCAGATCTCCATCTGAAAGAGGAAAGAAAAAGTGGGGAGTCGCAGACACATAATCATTCATGAGGAAGACTGGTTGCAGTACCCCAGAAAGCTGCCTGGATGATATGAAACTCACTAGCTGTTCAATTTCCTTTCTGATCCGGTTTTAAAGTTGGGACAGTTTTCAAAGCTTTCATGTGCCTGAAAATCTCCATAAAAGTTCTTGCACATAAAGCACAGACTACTAGACCACATTGGAGTCGGGGGTACTGAGGGAGGTGAGGGAAGGGCAGTATGCCTTTCTTTGATTTCACCACAAGAAAAAAAACAGCTCTGAAGCACTGGCGAGAGGTGGATCCTGAAACTGAAATGTTAGCAGAAAAGGCAACGGGCAACAAACACAGGTCTAAAGCCTGAAGCTACTTGTTTGAATGTGAGCTGGGCCTTTGGCATCTGAGAGGTTCAACAGACATCAGATGGTTACAAATGGTTCCTGGCAGGCCACTGTTTTTCACTGAAATCTGGGCTCTAACCCTTTAGTCTAGCTCCTCATGTCTCTGACTTGCGGGCACTCCGCTCTTCCTGTTGTGGTATCAAATCCTAGGATTTTAAAAGCTGCAGTTTGATGTGGATGAACAACTGCCTATAAAAACGCATTACATTCGTTCCCTGTCATGTATTTAATTTCACACTGACTGCTGGATTGCCTGAATGGATTACGGCAGGGGGCTGCCCTTGTCTTACTAAACCACACCGGTTAAACAATACCTTGGTGTCTAGAACTGCACCAGGACTATTTCGTACAGCTAATACATGAAATGAATACTCAGCTTTTCTGCAAGTAATTTAGTTTGGGTGAAAATAAGGACACGCTGAGCTGGTTTAAATCGGGCTCGTCCGCAGCGCCATTTGTACTGTGGGCTGCGCGGTAACTCACACCTGCGCTTGGGCTGCTGCGGTCCTGGAGGGTGGGATCGCAGGCTCGACTCCCAAGCATTTGGTGCTCCGAGGCTATTGACTTAGCCAACTCCAGGGATACTACTCCACCTCGGGGTCAGCCACTTACACATGCCTTGTGTTTAGATAATGATACTGTATTCTTGTCCAAGCAGGGGGGATGCTAGAGATAAACTCCACACGACTCCCAAGTTGACTTGACTCCTTTTCAAGAGCACTTTCAGACATGAAGCACCTTTGCTTCACGCAGTCAGGATAATCGCCTCTTTAGTGAAGCACTCTTGGCTGGAATCTGTGAGCTGAGCCAGATGGGGCCAGGCAGAGATTTTGATGAAGCCAACTTCTCTCTGTCCCTCCTGGTGCACCTGTAGCATAAACAGCCCAGAAGAGGAAAGAACTTCCAGCACAGCACAGCGTTGGTAAGCCACCACAGGCTTTTGCTCCTGTGTCCACATCTGGGTATGACTTACCCTGGTTGCAGGAAGCAGAGAGGCAGCTGCACGGACTTGGCGCACTGGACAAGCTCATAGGCGCTAATTATACAACAAGAGAGAGACACTTATTTTTTAAGAGAGGGCTCAAGGGGTGAGTGAGGGAAAGAGAGTTCTTTTATTTCCCCTTTATTTTTGTTGCAAATAAAAGTTAGGAAAGTATTACAGCTTTGCTCGTTTTTTCCCTTTTGGGTTTTGAGTCTGAAAAGAGTACTGGAAGTCATCGGAGGCCTGGTTGGAACAGAGAGCGTTAATTCTTCCATATCTAAGCCTCTTTGTGGAAATTCCTTTGTCTCCTGCCCCAAGTCATTAAACACTAATCCCATCACTCTTCCTAATCCGCCCATTGGAGCCGGAGTTCAGTTTCCGAAACAGTCTTTGTGGCACTTGTAATAGACAGGTCCTCTAGATCCCCGACGGTTCAGGCACATTTAGAGTCTCCCATTTCAGCCCCTTAATGAAGTACCCTTAATGAATCTCTTCCTCCTTCATGCGGTGAACACAGACACCAATTGCTTTAGTGTTAAGTAGGGGAAGGTGCCCAGTCATCTCAGGGGCCTTTGCAAAATATGACTGTCAAAGGCAAAAACCTAGGAAACAGACCATTGAAGACTACAGCCACTGAAGTGCTCATTTAATTACTACGGGATTTACAAAAGAAAATCTGCTCTTTGTAGCTAACAAAGGACAGGGGACTAAGAAGAGATAGTCAAAGGTTTTGCCAATAAATGAGACAAGAGGACACAAGGCCCAGTGAAGCCAGGGTTCAGGGGATCTCTTTCCAGTCTGCTTGCTGTGAGGGTCTTTCTTCACACTAACTGTGCACGGGGGCTATTCAAAGATGGCGGCATGGAGGCTGATAAACTCTTCACTGGCAGAAAGCCACAGCAATGACAATTCATTCTGCTAAATTTAAGGCAGTATATTATATTGCCATTGTCAATGTGGTAATCTGAGGGCAGGGATAGGGAAGGGAGAAAACAATGGGGAAAACAAAAGTAGTTTACAGGGTAACACTGTTCGTCATCCCCTCTTCATATGCTATTTACTCAGAGTGCTTTCAGCCTCAGCAGTTAACCTCAGTTTGGGCTTAATATCCCTTCAACATGCCAGATGTGACAGATGTGAATGGAAACCTTGGATGGTACTTGTTTGTTTTGCTTTCAAATTAGGTTGAGCTACTTCATAGAGAGTTTACTACTATTTTGATTTTGTTGTTCTTTTTGGAGGTTTTTTTTTTTTCTTTTTGCTTAGTGGGGATAGTATATATTAAAATGTATATTGAATATTGTATATCATATGACATCATATGGTATTTGTTCATCATACAATGAAACTATTTATATGAAAAAATTAAAATCAAGAAGTGGGTTTGGCTTGCAAGTATATACATCACATATGGTATTGCCTTAAATTAAAAAATAAGAAGAAAATAAGTTAATAGAGCCAATACATTGTCATGGTCATAATTTATTTGCTACCAAAGACAGAGAAAAGTAGTTGACCACAATTAGTACCGGTGTGGCTGTAGTTTTCTTACTGGTGTAAGTCAAAATACTAACTAAGTCAAAGTACTAACTAAGCCCTAAAGGCACCTACAAATAGCAGATACTTACTTAACCGATCTCATCACATTGATGACTTAACTATTTGGACCAGTGACCCATTACTGAAGAACAGAACTAGACAAACTTCGAGTTAGTTAGTAAACAAGTATCCCCAGACCTTGCCATGATCCATCCAAAACACTGGGCAAACTCAAGAGCACACAGCAGCACAAAGGGATTAACATTGCTGATTAGGCAAATGGGGACAACCTTGTAAAGATGCTTTTGGTAATGACAGCAAAACCCTGGGCTTCTTAAGTTCTAGACTTCCCTCTTAGTGCCTAGGCCTTAGTTCTTCATTGTAATGGTGGAGAGCATGTTGGCTTTATCTTTATAAAGCCTTTCAATAAAGTCTCATTTTTATCACATTCAGAATAGATCTGATGTTTTTTCTCCTTTAAGGAGATACAGCCCTGTAAATACATACAAAACAAACAAACAACAAAAAACCTTCAACTCCCCATTGGAGACAAATCATCAGATACATTGACCAACTAAATGGAAACAAAGTGACTGATCTCAGAATGAAGCCACAGTGTTCTGTTCTTTGATTAAAAAAAAAAAAAAAATCCACAGTTAGCATTTGGGCTGTGTTTCAAATTCCAGTGCAGGTCTACTGTTGGCAATAAAAGTTACACTTGGATATTGTTAAATGTGCTCATGTGTTCCGGCTTTTACTTCGCTCCTAACTGACTTGCCAAGTCTTTCTCTTTGGGGAATCAAACAGCTCTTACATGCATCGAGGAAAAATTTCCTGCTCTACAAGTTAAAAAAAAATCTCAAAAGCCTCAGTTGTGTTTATGAGAGCCACTGAGGCAGCTAGTAAGAGAACCAGCTGAGTGCCAGCTGTGCCTGGGAGCTTCAGCCCCTGAAATCCTGCACGGCCAAGCCTGGCTGCCAATGGTGCGTTAGACCAGGATGGCTACATCCTAGCAGAACTGTGTGTCTAATCCTTCTCTTCCTTTCCAGACGCTGCTTTTTTTTTTTTTTTTTTTTTTTTTTTTTTTTTTTTTCATTCTCATTTCACATGAGCAAGCTGCATGAATGTAGTTACAAATGAAAAGAACAAATAAAAACGGAACGAGGTTGGTGCTTTGGCAAGATTTCCAGAAGGTTCTACACTGGCGATTTTTCACATCCCTCTAAACTTTGTTCCCTAGACTACAAAATGGGAAAGGGTGGATTTGATTACCCGGGTTTCCCATTCCCTTGTGAGAATATATAGAAGGATATGGGAAAACATTTGGGAACTTGAAGGTTGCTGCTGTTACTGCCTCCTCCTCCTTCTCCTCCTCCTCTTCTTCTTCCTCATCCTCCTCCTCTGTTTTTTTTTTTTTTTCTGTTGTTTTGTTTTGCTTTTTGGAGACATTTTTTTCACTGCATAGCCCTGGCTGTCCCAGAACTCCCTCTGTAAACTAGCTGACCTTAAACTCAGAGAGATCTGCCTGCCTCTGCTTCCTGAGTGCTGGGACAATGGTGTGCACTTATGGCTAGCCCAGTTTTCTTATTAAAGAAAGATAATTTTGCTTACTAGGGACACTGCAAAGTCATGGACAAGGGAAAGAAGAGAATATTTATCAAGGACTGAGTTACCTGTTACATTCATGGTTACTCTACAGAGATAAAGTTTTCCTCCCAGAGGACATCATCCTAGAGGAAATGGGATACCTGAAGTACAGTCCAGGGAGGAAGGATATGCTGGATCACAGGAAGCCCGTAATTTCTAAGAAGTTTAAGTAGAATATTGTTAGAAGCTAAGATTTTTTTATGCATCCTGAGAGATTTTCCAAATGAACTATGAGGAAATGAAAGCTATTTTTTTCTTTTTTGCCTTTCAAACAATTTATAGAAGGAGAAACTCAAGTGGCTCCATTGTTACTTAAGAAATGGTATTTATTATTAATTAGAAATACATGAAATACAGCAAATTTTATTCACTACCTACAGAAGTGGGAAATGTTTGGAGATGACAAAGACAGTTAGTAAAGAGGCTGAGGAACCCCTTACACTCAGTGTGCACAGGTCCAAGGACCCTGTGACCCACTCTTATCTCAGCATGATTCTCAGACAGTCTCATGTAAGGCTGTGTGCCATCCATCCTACTTTTCTGGAGTAATG
Source organism: Arvicanthis niloticus (assembly GCF_011762505.2). Classification (NCBI taxonomy): domain Eukaryota; kingdom Metazoa; phylum Chordata; class Mammalia; order Rodentia; family Muridae; genus Arvicanthis; species Arvicanthis niloticus. The sequence continues at coordinate 23,501,209 of NC_047664.1, forward strand.
AATGGTAGGTGACCCAGAAGTCAGTTAAAAGGAGCAGATAGAATGAAGTTTTATATTGTAGGTGTGGGTGTAGGGCTGACAAATTACAGCTAAGTATGCCATATAGGTAGACATTGGATACTTCTGAATGTGTATCTACTAGAAAAAGGCAATAGGAGAATCAGGTAAACCAGAAAAAGGTAAGTGGAGACTCTTCAGATCAATACTAGTATTGTGCCAGAAGCTAACGAGAATAATAAGCTTACCTTTATATCCCTGCCATATCAAATAAAGTAATATGAATGAATAAATGAATGAATGAGAAAAAAAAAGATTACTAAATTTCCCTTTTACTCTTGCACAAAAAAATGGCATTTTACTAAGTGAGGATTGTACTGGCACTGTTACTTAAAGTGCACATCAGTGAGAGGATACCAGACTTGAATAGCTTTCAAACTGTGTAAAGCAGGAGTCTTCTCAGTGGTTAGGACAATGTCAGCTGCTGTAAGTGTGAGTAGTCCTCACACTTACAGTGGGTAGGCGTTACCTAGTCTTGTTTTTCTCATTTATGTCCCAGTTGCATGGCTTGTGTGACTAAGTCATCCATTCTTCATCCTTTGCAAAGGGAAAAGAGCTGGAGAAGAAATGAGCTCTGCAGAGACCTGGGAGACCACTGGCACAGGAAAACGCAGAGTAAGACAGCAAGTGTGTTCAAGTTCTTTTGCATGGCCCAGGACACAAGACTCCAGCTTCTTCAGACTTTCAATGAAAACTCACACCACAACCCTTCAGCTTCCGGTTCTGGAGCAGCATCCAACTGAGGCTGCATTCTCAGTTCCCTCATTTGGAAACTTCCAGATTCTTGGGCTGAGAAGCTTCTAGGTTCTTGGCTATCAGTATATAGACGGCTGCTGCTGAACTATGCAGCCTTCAGTCATATAATACAAACTAATGGATCATGTTCCGTGCTTACATATGTATTGTCCTAAGGGCTCCACTGTTCAGGGAACCCCAATGGTTTTGGTGCTGTGAAATGTTCTAGAGGCTTCTAAATCACGTTGTCAGGAATTGTCACATCAGCAGAGGAACGTGGTGTCTCAAGAATCTGAAAATGTGGACCTTGAGATTTAATCCTGCATGCTTGCTTCTTGGCCTTCTTTTCAGCTATAAAAATGCATGGTCCGAATGGGGTAGGAAATTAAATAAAATAATGTGTGAAAAGTCCTTTCTGGCTTCAATGCCTGTCATGTAAAAAGAAAAAAAATTCTGCAAGCCTCTGAGGAAATAACAATGTTAGTTCTCAAACCCCGGATAGTTTTGATGCTAAGGGAGCATCAATAAAGCTTTAACTCAAATTGTTAAGGTTCAAACATAACAGTGAAAAAAGCTGCAGAATTCTGATCTTATAAAAGCTACTAACTCATCAACTGTATAGACCCTTACGTAGTTTATTTACAGAGACAAGCTTTATTTAACTTCCTGTATGTGTTTTCAAGGTTAAACCCAAAACAAGTAAGTGAAAACAAGTAAAGTTTGTTATAACTCATGTGTACTCAACAGTCATGGTCCTGAAATTCTTCAGAGATCTGCTGAATATGGCTTTTAAATTTTTTTTAAAAAAATGTTTTATGCTTTTTAAATAGAAAAAAAGAATCCTGTGATGGACAGAAATATCAGATCCTAGGAGAAACCCTAAGGTCTCCAAAGATGGGGCACAGATCTGAATTTTTGGTAACATTGACCACTGGGCACAAAAAAGGCCCTGTGCCTCACCTGCTCCAAGAGTCCTGTCAAAACTATGGACACTTTTGGGTTGATTACCATTTTCTACCTCTTGACAGCAGGCTCGTTTCCCCAGGTTCCTTTTCTACAGGAAACCCTTCTGGGTCTGGCAGATGCTGTCCTGTGCAACATCTAAAGACTTAATGCTGTCCTGTATGACAGCCCAGGACTGTCTACTCCCCCAACAAAGCCATGGAGACCATGGGAGCCTATGGCAACCGCCCAGGTATCAGTAAGTCTCTGTCATTTTGATTGATACATAGGTAATTTAGATTATGCTTACTGTTATGAATTATTCTTCCCAGATCTCTGGTGGCATTGGTGACTAGGCTAGCTGTAGCTTTGTCAATTTACCAACCATACCAGCTCATTCCCCAAAGCTGGAGCTGCTTTCCTGGTTGATCTCATATGTAAAATCAGGCCTGGCTTCTTCTAGAGCTGCCAGGTCTCCAGCCAGGAAAGATGACACAGTTTACCTTACTGATAGACTTCACTCTGCAAGAGATAAACTCACAAAACAGATTTGAAGGTGTTTCGGAATTTTTCTCCTCTCTATGCTATTGTTATATCAAGACATCAAAAGTCCAGAGTTGTTTTGTTTTTTTTTTTTAAGATTTACTTATTTTATATATATGAGTACACTGTCTCTGTCTTCAGACACATCAGAAAAGGGCATCAGATCCCATTACAGCTGGTTGTGAGCCACCATGTGGTTGCTGGAAATTGAACTCAGGACCTCTGAAAAAGCAGTCAGTGCTCTTAACCGCTGTGCCATCTCTCCAGCCCCAAAGTCCAGAGTTTTAACATCAATCAATGGAGTTCTGATAAGCTGGTAAAGAACTGAGTACCGTGGTCAGTCACAAACTCAAGATTTTAAATTTCCTTTGGTTGTCTTCTGCGTATAGACTTCAAAGTGTTTCCCTATCATACTACAAAAACAAAACAAAACAAAACAAAAACATCTTTGTCCAGTCTATATATCCAGCCCTCTGGAAAGTGTGTTAATGCTTTTAACCCCAAATCATATTTTGGGTCCCCAGGCTTCTACTATGACTCAAAGGCATGACTCTACTGCCTTTTCTACAAAGTAGATTTCAGTACAGATTACAAAGCATCATGATGCTAATATAGCTCAAACACCTCTCTCTCTCTCTCTCTCTCTCTCTCTCTCTCTCTCTCTCTCTCTCTCTGTGTGTGTGTGTGGTGTGTGTGTGTGTGTGTAATGGATAGGCACTCCTGTCAACCAACAGCCTAAGCTTCCCCAAGAATGGGACCCCATTTCCCTGGCCTTGGGACTCCTCCACTCCATCTACCAGGGCCATGAGCTTGGAAGCTTAAAGTGTACACACAGAATAAAAAATTCCCCAAAGCTCCTTAGTTTAACCCACTCTCCCAAGTCCATCCTTTGCAGCAGATTTCCAGTCAGCTGCAGACAGCTTTAAAACTGCCTGCAAAGTGCCAGCCCCTGGTGTTCCTTGGAACCTACATCCTGGATGCTCCAAAGCAGCCTGTACTTCTCTACCCCCAGATGATTTCACAGACACTGGGCAGCAAGCAAAACAAATGTCCATCAGCCTGCCCTCCTCTCTCTCCATCTTTTGACCATCATTCCAGCCTCGCTGGGCCCCTGACAAGGACATTGATGCCCTGATTTCGGCAGGAAGTAGTTATGAAAGAGATTACTCAGCCCATTATCATCAATAGGCTAGAATTGTTCTGTCTAAAAGCCAAGAAAAGTCTCACTAAACAAGTCTCACCATGTCTCCTACCCTAAACCTCTCGCTCTCATGGGTTTGGTTTTCCTCTTCCTGTCCCCAAGCCTGATCATTAGATCACTCAGCCATTTTGGCCATACTACTCTCTTGGCTTACTGGCTCTGGACACCTCTCTTGGTCAGCAGTTCCTTTCTTGTTCCCTTCCCCTCTTTCCTTTCATTGTCTGGTTTAGTCTGCCCCCCATGTTCAGCCTGGATGCTTTCTGCTCGCTCTCTCTTATCTCTACAGTAAAAACCTTCTCCACACTTTAGGAGTAGGCATGCCCTCCTCCTTTTATTTCTTTTTTTTTTTCATTCAAATAACAGATGGGTGTAGCTTATGCTCAGATAATCCTCCCAAAGGGTCTGCTGTTTATCAATACATGTTGGGAAAAATCTCCCAGGGTCCTAAGCTGGGAGCTTGGTTGAACAAATAATGGCAGATCAATACTTATCTCTGATATTGTATAAAAATACTTTGATAACATGGCAAACTATCTATTACATGTGAAGTTATAAAAATGATTACAAATGGTCCATAGTTCGTGTTCTACATTTACAACTAAATCTATGGATTTATGCACAGAACACTGATTAAAGGAACAGATACCCAAAACATTGATATTTTTTTCATGACAGGAGGGCAGGTGGACAGACCACTTGTTTTTTGTTTTTTGTTTTTTTTAAACAGGCCAAAGCTTTCAAGGTTTTCATTGATGAATATTAGAAGATAATTTTTAAAATTCAGAACATGTTGCGCATTGCCATACTTTTCTATGTAAAAAATTTGAATACACCCACAAACAGAGAAAATAATGTGAGAACTGACGTTTTCCCATTCGCTCTACATAACAGTTGTTTGCATTTTGCCACTTTGTTATTTTTCTGAAAGTTTTTGTTAGCAAACTGTTTCTTTAGTTGTGTGTGGGTATGTGCACCTTGTGTGTCTCCTGGTCCAGGAGGGCACCTTTGACTTCCTCTATCACTCACTAGCTTTTCCTTCCAGGGAAGGCGCTCTCATGAAACCTGGAAGTTGCTGGCAGCCAGCATACCCCAGTAATCTTCCTCTCTCCACTCCTTTCACTGCTAGGGTTATAGAAATGCACAGGTCTATGCCTGGGATCTGAAATCTGGTCCACATGCTTGGACAACAAGCACTCTAAACCACGGGATCATCTTTCTAGCCCCCTTACCATACTTGGAAATAATTTTTTTTAGCAAGAAATTTCATGAATATAGACATTCACTCGAAATCTATAGATAAAACTATTTTCCCATTTGAATTTAGCAAAGGACATTTTCCTTTAAAAAAAAAAAAACTTATTTGTACAGATAGATGATTGACCTAATCTTTGGTAAATATACTTTATTTTTTAAAAATATGATTCTATATTATCATTGAGACAGGAGACAGGGACCCACCTGAAGACCAGGCTGTATGCAGACTTACCACATATCTACCTGCAAAATAAGAGCTCTTCTCATTTGTAAAATAAAGAAATCGAGTGAAATTGTTGAAATTAAAACAAGCAGCAAAAAACAACCAAAACAAAACACAAACAAACATGTTTTCTTTGTCCACAAGAGAGGAAGAAGTAGAATCCCAAGACTAAAAAAAAAAAAAAAAAAATTAGATTGGAAACATCAGCCTGTTGCAGGTTACACTGAATCACTAAAATGCAGGGGGGGGGGGGAGGGGGAACCTTTGCATCTTAAATGACCTGAGATTGCGTCATTTAAGATGGAAATATTAAATGGTTTTTCTAATTTGTCCAATAAATAAACATACAATGACTTGTTGTTTTTTTTTTTTACTAAAGTAAATCAAACCAACCAACAAGCAGAAATCCTGTACATTTCCCAGAGACAAATGTCTGTATTAAATTTCTCCAAGCCCCATGACTGTTGCATTATTGTATCACACACACACACACACACACTCCTCCCATTGCCAGACACTCTAGGTAGAACTTGCCAAGAACCTATTCAGAGACCATCTAAGAACACAAAAGGGGGCCTCCATCCCCTGATCTACATAATAAAGCCCAGCATTCCACTTGCTCCCCCCCCACCCCCCCCAGAAGCTCCTTGGGAAAAGTGGATTCAGACTCAGCACTGGATGCAGCAGTGAGTGCCTGGCTAAGTGTACTAACTCCAAACAAATTCCTTTCTTGCAGAGAGCAGGACTAGAGTTGCTCATTGTTCAGGTTCTGTTCTTGTCGGAGGCTCTGTTTAGACAGGGAAGTCTCGGCTCCAGCATGGATCTGGATGGTAACAAAGTCACAGAAGACCTTGCTCTCTCTGCTCATCCATCTGGACCCTCAAAACTGCTAAAAAGAAACTTCCCCCAGTCTCACTGTAAAGAAGAACCTTGATTTTCAATTCTCTGCTCTGGACAAGCTTCCGGCTGTGAACGAGCCTCCAAACTTGCCTGAAGTGTTTGTAAGTTGAAATAGCAGGACCCGGTGGCCCTGGAGATGCCTTTGAAATAGTCCAAGTTTTAAAAATGTCTTGCTTTCCTTTTCTTGGGAGGTTGGTATTCCATTAGGTTTTTCTGAAAACTCATTTTTAAAAGAATAAAGAATGGCCATTCACCAACTCTCCTACCCTACTTCCTCCAGAGATTCTTTGCATTTTCAAATGTAACCTACCCAAAATAAAAAAAGCAAGGCAAACACAACTCTTCACTTGTCCCAAGATCTTATCCTCGGATCTGTGATTTGACTTCTAAAAACTAATCCTGCTGCAGTGACCTTGGAAGGCACTGGGGATGGATATCTGGGCTCAGTGGAGGATGGAATATACCTCTGGCCCTGCGTGGAGATATGACAATCGGATCTGTCACAAAGAATGTTGTAGAGCCTTTTCTCTTCCCTTAAGAGTTAACCCGGCTGGTCCTGTCAATCTCCTGATCAAGAGACCACCCCTCAGGAAAGCTGTTTCACCTACAGAGGCTAAGGAAATGAGATAAATAATTATACCCTGAATAAGACAGTATTCTTTCCAATCAGAACTCCGCCCACAAGCAGTCTCCCGCATCGCTCCGCCCCTAACCCTGTGACACTGCAGCTTGCCCACTCAGAAAAGCCTAGTTTTGCCTTCCCCTTCTTTCTGCCTTTCTGTTTTCTTTCAGATACTGCCCAAACCTGGGCAGGCTTTCTTTTCTCACTAGATCTTTCCCCTCTGCCCTGCCCTGCCTGTCTGCCATGTGGCAGACTCTGCTGACTCCATTACTGAATCTGCTTGCTTTGCAGGCTCCCTGCTTTGTTTTAGAGGCAGGGACACCTTAAATAGTTCTGGCTGACCTATGTAGACCAAGCTAGCCTCGAACTCACAGAGATCCACCTATTTCTACCTCCAAAGCGCTATGGCTAAAAGAACGAGCCGCTGCACGTGGCCTCGCTTCTTTCTTAAATCATTACTTTCTCTCGTCCTCCATCCACACAACTGCCAAGAGTTACAGCTTCCCTGCACTGTTACTTTTCCTCTCAAATTCTAATAAAAATGTTCCCTTTTATAGTCTCACAAAAGAGTTTAATTGGAGTTACGGCATGAGATTATGCTTCTTCTAGATACCCTAAGCTTCCAAATAAGAAGCCCAGGTGTGGGGTACCACCCTTTGACTTAGAGGTATACTGGAGAACAGCTTCCCAAATAACAGTCAATTCTTGATCACTCTTGGTCACCCACAAGAATTTAATAGTAGACCCCAGTTTCTTGAAGACACTATACATTTTGATCATAGGATATTGAGAAATCAAATTAGTAATGATCAAGATGATTTCTCCCCGCTGGCTGGTTTTCCAGCCAGCTACGAGGTGTTATGTGGGCTGCTGGGATAGAAAAGACCATCAACGGTCTTACCTGTTGATAACTCCTGGGAGCCACAATAATGACCCTGGTGTGGCAAGGTGTGCCTTGAGTGGCATGAATGGTATGAGGGTAACTAACTGTGTCCTGATTGGATTTAAGGTCCCCTCCACCGTAGAAAATACACATCTGCTACTGTAAATAAGGCAAAGAACCCAATCCTGGGGAGTTTACAAGCCCTAGAGGTGGCATACTTTTACTCAGCTAAATAAACATAGTATCAATCTGCCATCTAGATTTGTCTTCTTACATAACAGCTCTCAGACCTCATTGGGGAGGTTTCTTTTTACAGTGGATGGTAACTAGGACAGAAACTTACGGCTGATCAAAGTGCAGAGGATATGTGTCAGTGGAATACTTAGCCATGAATGGGGCACCTGTCACCTGCTCCATCACTCAGGGACCATCACAGAAGAGGCGCAGAGGGGAAGAACTAGAGGTTCTGGAGGAGCGAAGCAAAGCAGTATCTTCTGGACAAGGATTGCTGCAGCCAGGAGCATACAACAGCTGTGGATGCTTTGTGTTTAAGATCAAACCAGTTAACATTCTTATATGGGGTTGGGACAACCCTAACTGAGCAACCTTAAACAGTAAATGGATTCTGGAGAAGGAAGAGTCAGTTCTCCTTAAGGGTATGGCTGCTGGTAGGTCAACCACACTTCAGTAGATGACCCCCATACCCAAGAGTATATGGGCAGCACAATTGGACTTACTAGATTACAACACACACACACACACACACACACACACACACACACACACAGAGAGAGAGAGAGAGAGAGAGAGAGAGAGAGAGAGAGAGAGAGAGAGTTTCGAGGTATGAATATAGAGATAGATCTGGGAGGAGTTTGGAAGAGACGATGGATGAATATGATCATAATACATATTCTCAAAGAATTAATTTTTAAACCCTTTTTATTTTCAAAGATGCTTGTTGCCAAGCCTAGCAACTGGAGTTTAATTTCCAGATCCTACAAGTTGCCTTCTGACCTCCACACATGTACTGTGGCATACGCACACACAAATTTAAACTTAATTAAAACAAAAATAAGGTAGGTTTGGGTGTACCTGAACCATCTAGAAAATTTTATGTCACAAACTTAAGGAAATCTGATACAAACCAAGTTCAATAATAAAGACGATTTCTTGAGTCACTGGGTAGAAACTCTTCAAGGTCTTGGTTTCTCATCTCCTCTGTTTCACATCTAGACGGAATCACTCACGGTCCTGGGAAACTCACAGGACTTTGTGTTTATGGCTCCATTCTGAAGAAGGCACTTATCTATTGCACTATTTAAAGTACTATTTTAAGTAAGTCTTCTGGATGGCATGAGTTTAAATCACATGCTGAAAAAGAAGTATGAACTAGTTCTATCTAGTTGGCCCAGGGTTGTGTGTATGCCAGAAGCTTTGTAGGGAAGCAAAAGCATGCAAACAGAAAACAAATTAATTTTTAAAGAAGGACAGAATGATTCTGGGTCGCCAGCCATCAATTGTTTGTAGTATAGAAGTAAAAAATTCTTTCTAAAGTGCTGTGCTACAGTGAAAAGGCAAGGTATGGCTGCACAAGTTACAGCAAGCTTTCACTCATATAACAAGTGTGCTTCCGTCAGCAGCAGGTTCTTCCAACAATGATTTGAGTCTCATGCATATTCATCCATATGTATGTGAGTGAAAGTACCCATGAAAGGGAGAAGAAAAAGGCAATGAAGTTCTGAGCTTCAGTGAGACATGAAGTGTTTGCAAAGGAGTGTTGTTGGGACAGAGGACCCTAAGCAGCATCAGTGTGAAGGGGCTTCTCTGCTAGGTCTCTCTCCCAACTCTGAATGAGCCTGTTCTTCAGGCTCTCCGGAAATGAGGACTATTTAGTAGAAGAAAAATAAGTCATTGTGCAAATGACAGGATAATAAATTGTACATGTATGTATGTATATATATGTTTGCACAAATCATTTACAAACGCCACTTATCATGAAAGTGTTTTCAACAATGCCCAAGAGCTAATCACTGAAATGCTACAGGTGATACAAATCCAAGGCTACCTCCTTTCAGTCCGAGTTTCAGAAATACCTAGGGCTGCTCAGTTGATTGCTCAAAACTGCAAGGCATTTTGGCAGTCTCTGATGGCTTCCTGAATGTCTGCTACTTGCTGGGTTTTCTATATTCATGAAGTTAGATCAGTGGTATAAAACTGAGTCTAGCAAACTGAGGAAGTGGAACAGCATCTGTGTTATAGGAATGCCCACCCTGAGGAGGAAAGAAATTTACAGAGCTACACAGCTACTGAGCAAGAAGCCAGCGAAGATGAAAACAAATGTAAACTGCCAGCACTGTTTGTAGAAATAAAATTAAAATATGTGAGTGTATGTGGCACGGAGAACCGGATTAAAAAACTGATTTTCACAATAGATTATAGGGCTTTAAACTTTCTAACAAGTAGAGAGCAGAGCAATAAGGGGGAGTGGATTTTGAAACATAAAGCAGTCAAAGCACAATGCTCCTTTTGTCATGATGGAAAGGTAGAGGAACTGACTACCTCACCCACACACTTCACAAAACGCCATGCCGGCTCTGTGCACAACACTGTGCTGAGAGCACCCAGTGACCATGTGGAGAGCAGATTTCAAAAAGTATGTTTGGGAAGTGGGAGATTATGAAATAGGAGACAGAGGAGAAGGAAAGCTGCATGCAAGCATTCAGAATAGGAGACATATCGGGGAGCCGGGCACCTACCACATCCATGTCTATTCCTTGGGAAATGATTATGAATGAAGTGAGATGATCCACTGGTCAGTCACAGGGATTCCAGAGTCAGAGGCTTGAGTCCTGTGTGCTGTGCATCATTCATCAAGGCCCTGGCTGGTAGGAACTTCACTTCTGCTCATCAATCGATGAAGGAGAACAGAAAGCATTTTTCACAGCACATGTGTGCTTCCTGTAAGTTAGACGTCTTTATTACTAACATTAGAGTTTTAGAGTTTAGGAGAACTTTCTCTCTCTCTCTCTCTCTCTCTCTCTCTCTCTCTCTCTCTCTCTCTCTCTCTCTTCTTTATTTTATTATGTACACTGTAACAGGCTCACCAATAATTTTTTTTAGGAGAGAGAAAGTAGAAGAAAGATTACAGGTGAAATACCTATTTACATTAAGGCTGTGTTTAAACATCCAGAGAGCCAGCAATTTTATCTCTTCGATATTGTCCTGGCCTGTTAATGGTGACTCTGTGGCATTTTAATGAGCTGTTTATTTGGCAAAGTAGTCACTTATAATTTAGCTACTCATTTGGTTTGTTCCTACTTTAATTTTGCTCCTCTGTGTTGGATGACTTTAATCTGCTTTTCTGATCTTCATGTACAAACCTAATACCTTTTTAATGACATTTGTTTTAAAGCAGAGAGAGTTTCTTTAGGTGGCCTTTTTGGTAGACACAAGGGAAGATGTGGGAAAAGGAAGCATTTTGGAAGCAACACCAAAATTATTATGATATGTAATAAAGTTTCTGTTTCTAGAAGGTTCAAAACACTTTATTTTCTTAAGCTTGTAATAAGAAATCCCCTTATATCTCTCAAAACAATCTCTATATTGGGAAGTGATTCTGTTTGAAAGCTGAAGGCTACAGGGTCATTTGGATGTGCTCTTGTCACTAATAAAACACTGGTCTGCAAGAGAGAAGCTGTGAAATTTCAGGATCAGTCATCAGTCCAAGCAATCTAAGGGCCAAGGAGAGCAGAGCCGGGAATCAACCATTTGACACAGGAAATGACTTAGTCTAGCCACTCCACAAATGACTGAGGCTAAAACACCTAGAAATGCCTTTAGTTAAAAAGACAACTTTTCTTTGTCAGCCCAAGATGGCACATTACAAAAATAAGTATAAGGAGGTGGTGCTGGACCACGTGTAATGCTGATTCAGCACCCACACATAGAAGAATATGACTTTGGGTGCCCTAGAATGTGTGCCTTGGAGGGAGGAGTTCTACATACAAAGGAGGAGCCAGAACTGAGTGGGAAGAAGGGTCAAACACACAAATAAATATTGGCATTGTATCTCCATACTGTTCATTGTCGCCTTACTTTGCCTCTTGGCTTCTCTGTGTGTGTGTTTGGTGGAGTGGGGAGGGGCACATCTGGATCCATTTAGGGCTGAATTTCCTAAGTGCCAGTGAGATAAACAGACCCAATAATATAGTTGTCACCTGAACAAACCAATGTTTGATCAATGGCCCATTTGCCTGGTGGAGTGTGAACCTTGGCTGAGAGCAGAGATGACAAATATTAGTAAATTATGATCACCAACTATCATCAGGCAGTTGGTTCATTGCCCTGTGTGGAGTGAATGACAAATCTGGAATCTATATTTAGTTATAAACGGTACCACAGCATGACCAGATCATTGACTTATCGATTCAGCTGTTCCATGCCTTATGGACAGATCAAATCTCTCTTCTGGAACCCTCTGAGCCCCGGGGCACTTCCCCCCCACCCCAGAAACTCTCAATACTGAGGCAGTGTCTTCTGACAGTTTCAAATGGACATGAGGCATCAGTAGATGTGTGGTTGTAAAGAATCACAGCCTGTAAAACAGAGTAAACATCACTATTTTTTAAAAATGTTGCAAGCAATTTGAATTATATTTATTACAGATGTGGAAAAAGAAACCCTTTCAACTCTCATTGAAAATAATACATAGTGTTTTGTTGCTATCTTATTAACATTCAAAATCTTGGTTTAATGTTGAAACTGCCAGGTGTAAAGAATCTGCTCTGCCATGAGCTACACATATGAGCAGGAGAGATGCTTCTTACAGCATCAGCTCTTCCCAGTCACACTCGGTGGTCATCACAGAGCTTTGACTGAAATTCTGCAAGTGTCTGTTTCTCCGCTAACAAATGAATCCGAAACTGGAGATAATCATATTCTGTTGTTTTTCTTTTAATGAAAATATTTTTTTCATACAATGGATTCTGGTTTCCTCCTCCTCCTAATTCCTTTCCACTGGCCTCCTCCCCTCTGGGTCCACTCCCTTTCTGTCTCTCATTAGAAAAAAACCATGCAAATTAAAATAAAATAACAAAATAAAATAAATGGAAAACAATTCGAATGAAACAAAACAACCAAACGAGAAAACAAAACCAACCAAACAACAAAGTAAAAGCATAACAAACACATATAGATCCAGAGATACATGTTAGCACACACAGGAATATCATAAAACCCCAAACTGGAAGCCACGATATATATGCAAAGAACATGTAAGGTGAGGGGGAAACCCCTGACAACATTATGAGACAGAGAACCTGTAAAGCAGCTGTTGAGTTTGTTTTGTGTTGGCCATTTACCGTTAGGCATAGGGCCTACCCTTAAGAGTGGTTTGTTTCCCCAGTGAAATTTCCTTAAAAAAAAAAAACCAATTTTTTATTTATAAGTGGTTACCACTTAGGGATAACTTCTACATTAGTGATGGGGACATGTGTCTACTTGTTTCAGCTGTAGGCCTCATCTGGTGCAGACTCATGCAGGCCCTGTGCGTGCTGCCCTGTATCTGTGAGATCCTATGGGTGACAGCCCTGTTATATCCAGAAGGCCTTGATTCCTTGGTGTCCTCCACCCCCTCAGCTCTTACACCCTTTCTGCCTCTCTTCCACAGAGTTTCTTGAGCCATGAAGAGAGAGATTTGATGGAGACATTACTCTGAGGGCTGAGTGTTCCAAGGTCTCTCACTCTTCTTCAAATTGTTTGGCAGTGGGTCTCTATTTGTTCCCATCTGCTGCAGGAGGAAGCTTCTCTAATGATGGCTGAGCAGGGCATAGATCTGAGTAGAGCAGAATGGCATTTGGAGTCACTTCAGCTATGTTCCTTCAGCAGAACAGCATTTGGTTTTCCTCTGCACCCATGGGCTGTTTAGTCTCAGGTTCTTGGTCACCCAAACAGCATTGACTATAAGTTCCATCTCATGGAGTGGGCCTTAAATTAAGTCAGATACTGATTTACTACCACAAGGTTTGTGTCACTATTGTACCAGTGTACAAGTCATTCTTGTACACTGAAGAGTTTGTAGCTGGATAACAAGCAGAGTATGTTCTGGGACCATGAGCACTAGTCCATAGGGGTGCTGCCTCTAGATAGGCACCAGCTTGACTTCTCTGTGTTCAGTGAGTCATGTAGGTGTTATCTTCTGCAATAGGGCTTTACTATCAGTTTGTAGAGGGTCAAAAATAAGCCTTGGCAGCCACCTGGGTTGTTTTTTTTTGGGGGGAGGGGAGTATGGAACCCCTTTGGATAACAGTTCAACTAGATATAACTCATTTCATGTTCATCATTAGATGATAAGAGATGTCTTTTTGGAGCTCTGCCTTCCCTGTTATTTGGTGGTTTCATTTACATTGCCTCCATTTGTGTGTGTGTGTCATATATATATAATATCATATATATATATATATGATATTATATTATATTATCACATATATATCAATATATATATCACTGTCTTTTGCATATATATACACACATGCATATAGGTTCCTTCTCATATATATCACCTTCTCATATATATCATGTACGTGTAGATGTACATACATATATATTTCACCTTCTTATATAATATATATATACATATTATATTATGCTTCTACCATATTAGGTTTCCATACAGTCCCTCAAATGGCCCACAGTTTTAGCTGTTTCTCACTAACCCTTCTTGCCTTCTTCTCCCTGTTTAATTCTCTCATTATAGTCTTCCTACCTTATCCATCTGTAATTATTTATTTTATTTCCTTTTCCTAGAGAGATTCATCCCTTCCCCCAAGTCTCTGACTCTCTATCCTCAGTGGTTATAACCTCAGTGGTTATGTAGATTATAGCATGCTTATCCATGACATAATAGTCAAAATCCACATATAAGAGAATGTTGTATTTGCCTTTCAGGGTCTGAATTACTCACTCAGGATGATATTTTTCTAGTTTCATCTGTTTATCTGCAAATTTCATGATTTTATTTTTTAACGGCTGAGTAATACTTCATTGTGTGAATGTGTCACACTTTCTTCCTTCAGTCATCCATTGACAGACACCTAGGTTGTTTCCAATTTCTGGCTATTATGAATAGAGAGCACCAGTGAACATGGTTGAGCAAGTGTCTCTGTGGTAGAATGAATTATCCTTGGGGTACACGCCCAAGAGTGGTACAGCCAGATCTCCAGGCAGATGGAGACCCTGATGGGACTCCACTCTGATCTCCAGCATGGCTGTAGAGCTTGCAATGCCCCAGCAGTAAATGAGTGTTTCCCTTGTTCCACATTCTCAAGAGCATTAATTCTTTTTACTTAAAACAACAGTTTCAAGTCCACACAAGCTTTTTATCCGGAGGTCTTTAAACACATCAAAAAATTACTTTTCTAGTTTTAAAACTATAGGGTAGAAGTAGGACAATCAAAAAAAAAGTCTACAATTTTAATAAATAAGAAAATCACATGATATACATATGTGAGCAGCTTTTTACCGTCTTCCTTCTGGTGCACTGTATCTGTTTTCAAGGTAGAACGACAAAGGCTCAGGGGCTGAAGGGAAAGTTCAAGGTGGAGCAAACACAGGCTTTGCGCCGAATTCCTCATCACTTTGACTCCAGGCTTGCCCAGGTCTAAGCTGCTGTTAGTCTTGCCTTGACTCCAAGATTCTAAGAGTGAGTTTGATATGTTGTCTTTGGCTCAAGCTTTTCTGGGTGAAGTTCATTTAAGCCACTTCTCAGTTAGTGAGAATTAGTAACCACCCCAGGTCATCAGCTGTATTTCCCACCGAGTGAAACCTGCAAGCTGAGTTGGTAAGTGAGGGTACCACTGGCAAGCTGGAGTGTTTCTGATTTTCTCCTGGGAAGCTTATTCAAACAGAGAAATTGTGGTAAGAATAAATGCAGTTACTGACATTGTGTTGTATTAAAAACTGTATTGGTTACTTTTGGTTGCATTGATAAAACATGGTGACCAAGGCAATTTAGAGAAGAAAGTTTACTCAGGACATATGGTTTCAGAGGAGGAGTCAGTGGTGGTGGCGTAGAGGTGGCAGGTACCTGAAGCAGCAGCTGAGGGCTCACACCTTGAGGAGCAGAGAAAGATAACTCAAAATGGCCTGAGTCTTTTGAAACCTCAAAGTCTACCCCTAGTAACATTTGTCCTTCAGAGAGTTCAGGTCTTCCAGTTCCTCCAAAACAGCCACCACTGGGGGCCATGCATTCAAATATGTGTGTCTATAAGAACCATTCCCATTCAAACCATGAAAAACACTGAGGAAGTTGAAGGTCTGTCTTTTTCAGTCTTTCTTTTTTCTTTCTTCCTTTGTTCCTTCCTTTAGTTTGTTTTTGAGAAAAGATCTTACTTTGTTTTCCTGACTGTTGGGAGCCCACTTTTAGCAGAAAGTGGCTAGAAAGCAGCTATCATCTTTGCAGCCATCTTGAGCCATATACCCTGATGAGAGACTTGTTTTTCAACAGCTGAGCACACTCTGATGAACATCTTGTTTATCCCACATATCTTGTTTTGCTGTTTAGTGACCCCAGCTGCATGGTGCACCTGGTAAAGTGTCTTCAGCTGTGTTCTCCTGCTTGTGCTTATAAGTACCCAGGATTTTCTTGCAAAGGAGACAATAAGAGAGAGAGGGAATGGGAGACAGTAAACGAGACTTGACTACACACCCTATTTTGTCACCATTCTTAGAGTCTCTTCCCCTTCTTCCCCCCGCCCCCTCTCTTGCTAGACCCTGACCCGCGGACTGGAATATTTTGGTCCCCAAGCATGGGGCAGCTCAGGCTGAGACACCTGACTGGCCTGGAACTTGCTGTTCAGATCAGGAAACCTCACAGAGATCCACCTGCCTCTGCCTTTCCTACATGCTGGATTATCCATCATACCCAGATTAATTTTTATTTTTATTAAAAATATTTATGATTTTATCCTTAAACTCAGATGTATACATATACACACACACCAGTGATTTTGTATTTGTTAAGCTGTTGTTTATTTGTTTGTTTTCAGCTGCAGTGTTGCTTCTTATGCAACTTCCAGATTGCTCTGTCTCCTTAGATTAAGCCGGATCTCTTCTCCATAAACCTTCAGAATCTGCTTGCTAATTTACCAGAGCCCTATGCAGGGCACATTGGCTGATAGACATGCACCATTGTGAACGGACTCTCTGCTCTCTAGGAACGATAAACCTTTTGAAGGCTCTAGCATCTATGGAATATGTGTATAATAAGCAAATGAGCAGTTGCCAGCTCCTGATTTTGACTTATCTATGATTTCCCTATGATCACCTTATTGATGCGAAACCCTAATCAGCTGCATGGTCAGTTGAGAACTAGAATAAGAAGAAAACTTGGAGGTTTTAGTGATGTGAAAAAAAACAGCATCCTCATTCAGATAATCAGGTTCCCTGATCCCAAAAGCTATCTTGAAAGAGAAAAAAATCAAAATGTAGGAAAACTCATGGAATAAAAAATTTAAAAACATTTATGCATTTTATGTACATAAATGTTTTGCCTGCATGTATGAATGTAGCACATGTGCATCTGGTACCCCTGAGATCAGAAGAGAGTGTCAGATCCCCTGGAACTAGAGTTACAAATAGATTGTATTACAGATTGTTCGTGAGCCACCATGTAGGTGCTGTGAATTAATATGGGGTCTCCAGAACTGTAAATCCTGCACAGGGGGCACAGCACTAAGCACCCTACAGGTCCTGTCTGAATAACTTCTATCTAGGCCTCAGCCATCTGTACATCTGCCTATCTAGGCCTCAGCCATCTATCTGTACATCTGCTGACGATTTTCTATGCAGCTTGCCATCATATCCTGTTTGAAGCATTGTATCAGAAAGATTCCTTCTTCTTTGGTGTTTTTCTGAAATCCCTGTGGGAAGCGGCTCCGCTCTCGCCATTACAAGGTGGTGCTTGGCATAGGCATTGCTTGAGAGAAAAGACAACTCCATATATGGAGTTGTATGCGCTGAGAGGTGTGGTTACCTGATCACCCCACCTCACATCATTGAGAATGGCCAATCTCCAGTGACTTTGTGGCAGCTGCTGATAGGATTAAGGCAATGCTTATAAGGGGCTGCGGGGAGCTGGGGAAAAAAGAAGAGAGGGAGAAGAAGCTTGCTGTACAGGGATAGCTGAATAAACCGCTTGAAGAAGAACACGGTTGCCGTTGCCTTATTCTGCTGGTCGGACTTGGGTAGCGACAAATCCCAATTCACTGATTTCTCAGCAAGCAGCTCTTGAAGAAGTACTTGATATATTTTCTATTGCAGGAGAAGAGCATAGCCACAGGTCAGTCATCCTGGAATTCTTGGTAATGACATCTACGCTGGAGCATGTGCATGTAGCACCAGTGTTTACTGAAAAGCAGAGCATGGACCAGACAATCACAAAAAACAAACAAACCAACAATTCATCCACAGGTGTCATGGGAGCTGGGGTTCCAGGGGTTGAGAGCCACCATATGTGGGTGCTGGGAACTGAACTGGGTGTTTCTTTTTTAAGAGCAGTAAGAACTCTTAACAGCTGAGCCTTTTCTTTAGCCCCCATCAGCATATTTTATCACAGGAGCAGGAAAAGAACATACACATTAGGGAAGCTTCTTTTTGAAACGAGAAATCAATGTTTCTAAGTACTCACAAATGATGAAAATATGCATGTTATGTGCTCACTTCTAAATAAGCCATCTAGATCCACCCACCCACCCCCACAATGCTCAGGGTACATACTGGAAGACCATGAGAGCTGAAGGAAGGGAGGGGGCACTGTGAAACTCCATCTTTTGAGCATGGCATAGTCATTACACCTGTGGTATCAAGCAGCTGTGATACCTGCAGAAGACCTGCACAAGATGCAGCCTGTCAACATTTCAGTATGGATGGAGGAAGAGCAAAGGAGGCCGCAACACTAGCTGGGGAACTATTGACAGTTAACTGGTGGCAGGAGTCAGGTTTCTTCAGGATGAGGCTGGTGTAAGTCATTCATGATGTAGTAAGTAACCCTGCACTCATGCACATACAAGCAACCCTAATTTACCTCAGTGGATTACAAAAGAGAAAGCATGAGAGTGGAGGTACAAAGTCAGGAAGACAGGTTCTAGAGGGAATGGGAAAGGGATAAATGAAAGGAATGGGGGATAAATATGATCAAAATACATTGTATACACGTACAAAGTTGTCAAAGAAGACATTAAAAGCTGTTTCAACACATACAGTCACAACCATGAAGAAGGATAGGAGGAAAACCTGTCCTTTCACACCGCCAACCAACATTCCTTCACTCAGCTATCCCAACTGTCATGATCAATACTGATAGTTAGAATAGAAGCCTCCAGGTACACACCCGAGAGGGATTGCCTATATAAGGTTAACCACATGGCACATCTATAAGGGTTTCTTTGGATTAGGTTAATTGAAGTAGGCATGTTTGCGCCTACCAAAAAACGACAAAGGATGAAAGGCCTGTGGTATATAAAGACACACAAGTTCCTCTCAACAGCTGTAAATACTTTTATACTAGGTGACTGCTTGGGTGTCTGCTTTCTTTCTTTTTTTTTCAATTTTTCATTGGTTCTTTGTGAATTTCATATCATACAACCCAACCTCACTCATCTTCCAATCCCCTTGTACCCACCTTCTGCCCTTGTAACTGCACCCCCAAGACAAAAAAAAAAATCTCATGTGGAAACTGTAGTGTGTCACAGTATGTTCCACAGTACACCCTTCTGTTCACAGTTCTTTGCCTGCAAATGTTCATTGGAATGAATAGTTGGTCCAGCTTGGGGTCTCTGGCTTCTGCCCCATTACCAACACTGAGTCCTCACTGGGACTCCTCTTGGATATCCTGTTGTTGCCCTGTGTCATGGAGATGCTGTAGTTTTGGATTTGTAGGGCTGGTTCCTTCACATGCAGTTCATCGACGGGGTGGATGTTGGGGTTGGGATAATCCAACCCAAAACCCTGGATCTGGCCTGGAAGGCATCCAAGCTGGTCAGCCCGTAGCTCTCCAGCACCCACATCGCCATGGTGAGCTCTTCAGCACTGCCCTGCCGAGCTAATCCAATGTCTCAGCCAGTCAGGGGCAGGGCTGTCTCTCCCTCTCTCATGCACTCAACCATGTCCACACCATCAGGGCCAGCTCTAGTGTGCTGCCCAGGAGAGATTCAGGGCTGGCTGTCCTGAATTCTACAGCAGCAGGTGAGGGGCTGGGCTAGCTCTCTGACTCTCCCATCCTGGGAACTTGCTCACCCACAAACCTTGCAAAAAGAACAAGCACTACTGTACTGCCCAGGCAAGATGTAAGGCATAGGCTGGATCTTAGACTAAGTAAAAAGTGGGGAAGAGAGCTGAGCAGTATCGTGAATTCCAATGCAGTGTGGCCATCTGCCTCAAGCTACTGCCACCATGAGCTATGAGCCAAAATAAACCCTTCCTTTATATATATATCAGTGCACTGTGACAGTCATACTTATGTTAGGCCATCTTTGAGAAACTGATTTCTTCCCATCAAATGCACCAACATAGCCAATGGCAGAGGCTGTGCAAACATTCCCTCATAAGCTGAATCTGCCTGGGGTTATCAGGACTTCCTTCACCTGAGCCAGGGTGGAAGCATGTGAGCACCTGGACAAATGTTTCCTCCTCTTCCACACACAGCGCATGAGTGCATTTTTTTCCCACTGAAAATTGTGGAGAACCATACAGAGCATCCAAGGAAACCTTCTGATTGCCCTTTCTACCCAGTTAGTGGAACAGAACAAAGTGCTGATGGAGAAACCTCTGGAGAGTCATACAGAGCTCCTACTAATGTTTAGATGCCCTTGGTGATAAGAGATGACTACACTACGGTAAAGGTGAGACGCTTGTACAGCTACAGCTTCCACTCCTCTTCCTCTCTGCATGCAGTAGACCCACTTGGAACCTTGGTGAACTCATACAGTTCCCCTGGCTTTCTAATATCCCAGTCGAACTCAGCCTAGAACAGGCTCACTTTCTCTAAAGCCACTTGTGCTTGCACAGGAGGACAGCTCGTCACATCCCATGTCTCCCTTCTACCTCTATTGAAATCGTTGCTTACGATTTAATGTTAGTTTGCCTTACTGCCCAGATTGTGAGAGATCTTGCATGGCGTGGCTGCCATCTATATAATACAATTTTGAAAAGCTACAAATGAGAAAGTCAAAAGAGCTGCAAGTTCCCTATTTTATTTGTGTGCTTTGTATGTGCTTCTCTTATTTCTACCAGGGCTCAATGTTTACTGTCCATGCAAAGAAATTCAACATCCAAAATTAATAAATTCATAAATAGTTCATGTCAATTTATAAGCCTAAGAAGAGTAAAAAAATTCTAGGTAGCCAACAAGTACAGGCTAACAAAAAAAAAAAAAAAAAAAAGAAAGAAAGAAAAGAAAGAAAGAAAAAAGAAAAAACAAACCTGTTTTTCACCACACAGTGATGTGCCACATCTAATAAAACATCTTAAACAAATGAGGTGCAAACTCAGACAGATAATTAGACTGTCAAATAGGAATAGGTGGGGTGTGTGCGTGTTTTAAATTAAAAAATGAAATTCAAGGCTCCGTTGCTTAATGAAGCCCAATTCTTTCATCTTTTAAAATGATTTAAAGTAAAACTGGAGTTGGAGGGGGAAGGAGATTTAAAACCTCCCTTCAGACATTAATAAACACTGTTCCACATTCTAAAACTATTAGACATAATTTGGCATAATTGCCGATCTTTCCTGAGCGAAGGCATGCAACTCAGTTGTGCTAATGTCTGCATTCCTTGCACAAAGGGAAAGGCCGCCCCAGTTGGTGACTTGAGGTCCATGCTGCCCGAGAGGCATCGTGACAAAATGTACACTTGGCACCATGTTTTAACACAATTTTATTTTTCTCAAATGCACCATAAGAGTGGAAACATCTTTCTTGAGACAGAAAGATATTTTCTACAATGCCTTATTGGAGAAATTGATGTAAGGGAAATGAAGACACTTGTTTTTATTTCCTCTCAGCCGAATTCCATTCTGTTTTTCAAATTCTAAAATTGTATAGACCTCAGGAGTATTTCTTTCTGCAGACATATGCTCTCTTGAAGGGACTTCCTGACCAGCTTGTCTCATGTGTCTAATTCAGATCCTAACCCCTCCAGGCAGATGCCATGCACTTTACAGTGTTTTCTTTAGAGCGACCACTGTGCTGACAAGTTCAGTAAATCCTAAGTAGTGATAGATTTTTTTTTCCATTGTCATTATCTGTGACTCCTGTTTGTCTGTGCTGGCCCCTAATTTCAATGCTTGGAGATTGTTGCCCTTTTGTTCAGATATTGAAGTGGGTAGGATTTTTCTGCATTAAATTTTGGGGTGTGTGTGTGTATGTGTGTGTGTGTGTGTGTGTGTGTGTGTGTGTGTGTAGGAACATTTCTCATCACACAGAAAAAGAAACGAAGGAAGACATAGAGGCAGAGAGAAAAGTAAAGCATTTCACAGAGCAATATTGGCCATATTTGTGTATGACAGTTTATCAAGAGCTACTAATATTTGCAAACCTGTGTAACGAATGCTAGCTCTAAGAACCTTTAAAACTATTCATATTCTATCTCCTTACCCAACTTCTCAAAATAACAAAAATTATCTTAAAGTACTTCAGAGCTGAATGACTCCAGCATTGAATTCACTCATGGAAATATCTGGTAGGTTTTTTTTTTTTTTTTTTTTTTTTTTTTTTTTTTTTTTTTTTTTTTTTTTTTTTTTTAAGCTGTTTTACCTTTAAGCGTATGGAGAAATATCCAAATTAATAAAAGAAATAGCAGCTAAGTTTTTTTCTGGGTTAGTAGGAAGCTGTCCCTAGTCAAACCAACTTGTTAGCAGATATTTCTCCAGGAAAGTCTGACACTACTACAGGAGAAGATATTAGTCCAGAGCCAGCTCTCCTGCTTAAAGTGATCCTTGAATAAATTATTGCCATCGCTCAAGCCTGTCTCTGGATAGATAGCGATTTCCATGAGAGGAAGGCACTGAAGTTATACTTGAGCTGGACCTCGATAGACAAAATGCTGGGGTAAGTAGTTAAATCAGAGTGCTTTAAGTACTAGCTAAAATTTTATTTTAAATTATACACTCTTGTAAATTTCTGTCTAAAGATGGCATTCTATAGAATCCTTCTTGAGACAACTGAGATTTCATAACTTAGAATGGGATCCCACTATACTTGAAAGTTGCCACACAAAAGACTTCAAGATAAACTGCATTATGTCCATTAAACCAAATGCTGAGAATTGTGCCTGGCGTTTTTTATCCCATAGGTTTGTCTGCAGTTGTATAAGAGAGGTCCTCAACAGTAACAGATTTGATTATAGCTGTTACAAACTAAGATGATGGATGTATTTCACTTAGGAAATTCAGTACTCCGAAGCTGAGATCAGGTGCTATAAGCTCTGTATCAGTCTCTACTTGTAAAGGACCTTCAGACCTAACACAAGACTGAGGATGTCTGAGACTTTCATTCTTGCTGCCTCTGACTAAGATTCTAATGGAATGTTTCACAATTCATATTTCAAAAATAAATAAATAAATAAATAAATAAACAAATAAATAAAATAAACACCTACCAGGTAACCTTAGTATAAGTTGTCTCAGTTGCTGTTTTACAATTACAGTAAAAAAAAAATCTTGAAAAGGGGGTTATATACACTTATTTGCTCTAGACTTAAAAACAAACTGTACAAAAAATTTCCCCCCTCAGGCTTTCTCAAAAATAGACCTAGATACACTTTAACCAAATGGTTCTTTCTCTTCTTTGGCCATTCACAAAGTCTCAGGAAGGTTACCAGCTGTTCTTATAAAAGAAAAAGAATCTTTTAATCAGAGCATTACAGTGCACAATCTGCTAGATGATTTGCATAAATCCTGTTTATAGAAGAAGGACATTTTACGTTCTGCAAAATGCAGAGGTAATCCATAAAATTCACAATTAGAATAACACTCCTCTGATAATAGGATATGACAAAGGCTAAAATACGTTTTTTGAAAATTAGAATCTCACAGCTTTTATTGTAGACAGGCATGTGTTCTACTTATGACGACTGACCTGGAAAAAACAGGTAGCTTGCTTGCTTTCTTTCTTTCTTTCTTTCTTTCTTTCTTTCTTTCTTTCTTTCTTTTCTTCTTCCTTCCTTCTTTCCTTCCTTCCTTCCTTCCTTCCTTCCTTCCTTCCTTCCTTCCTTTCTAAATGCCCTTGTCTTACACTATCCAAGATGTATTTTAAGATTAAGTGACCAGAAGACATTCCTACTGGCAAAGTATTAGCAGGAAAGAGACCTCAATAAAATTAGCAACGAGACATTGAATCATTTCTTCTGTTAGTGAAAGTCAGAGGCAAAATTTCTAAAATTATACAATTGCAAAAATAAATTAAGTTAGCATGTCATTTCTGCTTTTCTACATTAATAAATTAACCATGTAACATTGTTCAAAATTATGTCAGTTACGCATATAATAATCTTTTAAATTAATGAAGTGATGAGGCAGTTTGATGACACCCGTGATTTACAGGGCTGCTTTTAGCTAATGTTAAAAGCCTCTCATTTAATAAATTACCCCCTTGAGAAATTACCAAAAATGAATATTTTCAATGCTAAATGTTACAGGGTTTACACTTTTTCAATATATTAACAAATGGTGAGGGAGACATATTTTTCAAAATAGATCTTCTTTTACATATATTTAATTGAAATTAATTAGTATATTACTTTGGAGAAAATGATCTTACAAGATCATTTGTGGGAATTTTGGTGAAGCAATAAAGCTGATTTTAAACAATGAAATCCATCATATCTTTAGAAAATCTGCATGATGGATTAGGAATCATTTCAAGCTCTGTGATTAAGCGGGAACAGTTCTGCAGAATCCACATTCCTAAGATACCGTTAGAGCTACTCACTTAAATTAATTGATGCCTTAATTCTTTGTTTGCGTTATTAATCATGCTTAAAACTATATTGCTAATAAGCTTCATCATTTTTGCAATGATTTGTATATTGTTCGACTTTATCTTAACTGTTTCTCTGTGGGTTCTGAGATGTTATTTTAACTCCAGGGTAGTTCTCAGTACCACCGTGAATAATAACAATCATTTCCATTGTCTCCTGCCTTTACGTAGCCTTGGAGACATGTCTGAGTATATGAGAGCTAGTATCTTATGGAGAGATGTTATATAAGTTCATTATGAAGGGAAAATAGATCCTAGTTAACCTAGGGTGAGCCTGCGCATGAGAATAAGAGAAGGAGTTAAAATAATAAAATAAAATATAAAATAAATAAAAGTAATAAAAATAGCTGAGAAAGGCTGACGCTGACATCTCCTGAGTTTATGAATTTGTTTTCCTAATGTTGAGTCTGATTTTTATCCCACTTCTGAATTAGCAATATGCCTGGGACATTTGGCCGGTTTCTTTTCAAAGCATTTGCTATTCTAGCCTTGAAAACAATGATAATTAATTTGTGCTTCTTTGAGCCAATCAATGAAATTTTCAGCAGGCAGATTTCTAAGAAATAGTTTTTTTGTTTTGTTTTGTTTTTTTTTTATTCTTATAACCAATGCGGCGGCAGATAGACTGTTGGCTTTAGAAAGGATTTTAGAGTATTTTCAAGTTTCACCAATGAATTTTTAGTTCATACTAGTGATGGACTAGCAGCTTTGTAGACTGTGCACAGCGAGATGGGACCTTCAGGCACATGATTTTTCTTTTAAACTATCTTGACGGAAGTACTAAAAAGTGTGGGAAATGAGACTTGTAGGGATTTTGTTTTGATAATATGTAGCTATACCAAACTAGTAAAGACGACAACTATTTGAGTAAGCCACATTTTCAAGAGGCAATAATGAAAATTAAAGAGAGTCAGAGTGTTTCAAAGACCTATGTTTGACTCTGGAATGTTTGCAGGAGAGCCTCCATTTGCCACGATACCTGCAGTTTGATTTTTCATTATGCCCTGTCCAGATAAGGCCATACAATCCATCGGAATACTCCGACATTTTTAGACAACTAGCACACTAGCTATCCTCTGGAAAATTGTACAGAGTTTGCAAGCCGAGTATGTCTGACTTTTTAACCACACAAAGAAAAGCACCTCGGCCACTGCTTTTCAAAATCTAGTGCAGCGTGCCTCACAGACACAGAGCCAATAAATGCTCTATTTATTGGTAAGGCATTAACGGCATCTCTTATTTTACTCCTGTGACCCTCTTTGGCAGTTAGTCACACATTCCAATTGAGCAGACACCACAAAAATATCCCTCATGTATAAGGAAGGAGAAAGGTATAATTGGCCATCGACCTCTCCCTTCCAAGTCCCCTGGAACTACAACCCACTGGCTTCCAATCCATCACCTGAGGGTCAGGCAACCTGGGCTTGAGAAGAAGGCTGGCTGGACTGAGTATCAGACTCAGGCCAGCTCCCAGCTGTACCCAGAAATGCCTTTATATGAGTATTAGAAACTCAGCAATGGCCACCCCAGGACTTGAATCAATGCTTGTCAAAATGTGCTCCATTCAACACTGGATATTATAAACACATTTATTACTTTGTATTTATTTAATTTGCTTTTACTAGGTTCTATGTAGAACAATAGCACTGAAATCCCCATTTATGGTGACATAAAATCCCCCTTTAAAATAAATGTATATATTAAAGTTTTTTTTTTTTTTAAATCATTCAACCAATGGTACTGTGAGGCAAAGATAATGACAATCCATGAAAACAGTTTGCAGCTAAGGTGAGAAACACTAAGTCATAGAATTCTAAAGCTGTTGTCAGGAAAGAATTTCCTTGCTCCTTTGTCAGCAATACTTTTTATAAGAAACAAAACAAAAACTACATTAGAGTTGGAGTGAATTGCTATAGTTTTACTTATCTCTTCCTACAAGTATCAGTGTAGGTAACACGTGTTTCCAGTGTTCTCTGCATGGAAACAGGAGAGCCAGAAAGCTCAAACATTTCACTAAAAGCCACACAATTGCCAATGATCAAAGAGAGATATGAAGTTTCAAACTGTAGCTTTTTGTTCCAGGTTAGCAGAATGATTGTTCAATGGATGGGGTCATATGGGGATCAAACATGCCTTTGTATGAAATTTGTGTATTAAGTTTAAATGTGGCACCTTAGTGTATTTTCCAACTTTACAACAGTCATAATAGAAAAATCCCTTTTGAGTGACATGGCTATGAACCCAGCTGAACCAATTAGTTCGGGATGGCACTAGGAGGTTAGCTATCTAATGGTGATGAAACATTTTATTGATGAAAAATGCCATATTAATTACCAAAAACTGCCATTATTGTATCACTGTTCAATATTTATATCCAGTGAAATTATAGGTTAAAACTATGAATGCTGTGCTGTTCCTGCTCTTCTGATAGTCACTGGCATTTGCAAAGCTGGTGCTTAACCTGCCTGTCATGCTGGAGGCAACACCAGTTTTGTCAGGGATGAGCCAGCGAGGGGTACAGACATATTCAGAGACAAGCATACATACTCTGAGCATGCTACCAAAATGTATGAAAACAAACCCTGGCTCACTGCTAGCTTATGAAAGAAAGAAAGAAAGAAAGAAAGAAAGAAAGAAAGAAAGAAAGAAAGAAAGAAAGAAAGAAAGAGAACTTAATTGCAATAAGCAGAATTTACAGCTTCTATCTCATATTTAATCATAAGTCTGTACAGTGACACAACAACATGAAAAGGATTCTTGCGAAACATATAGTCAGCTCTAGACACTGTGGATCAGAAAGTCCTGGGAAAAAGAATTGTGTCTCTATTGAGCACAGAGACATTTTTCAGTTAGGCCTTTCCTAAGCAGTAGAGTGTAAGAACTATTTTGATAACATTGCATTATATTTAGTGTTGTATACAAGCTAGGGCTTGTTTTACCATTTGATATCAGAGACTTGGATATCTGGGAGTTTGCTGTTCCATCCACAGTGTTGTAGAATCCAGGATGTAGGGAAGACTGTATTTTCATGTGGAATAATCAAATTTGGCCCCAAATCAAAGTCACAAAAGTACATTGAATGCCAAAAGACCTCCAGTGTGATCAGCAGTCAGCTTGTAGGGACCTCAGCCCACTTTCTAATCAGCCAAAAACACCTAGACAAAGAATCACCACATCCCCACCGCTTTGTAATCAAAGAGCTGATCTGAAGGTTCTCTAATAAGAAGTGTAATTTGTGTTTTTTTTTTTTTAATAAGAATACTGTTTTTCAAGAGAATAAAAGCCCTATAATAAATGTCTTTTACATTTTTCTTTGGATATGTAGACAGTGACAACTTTGATCCATGGTGGGCATAGAATCTGAAATACAGCTCTCCGAACTGTAAAGACATGTAACCTAAACTCAACGTGAAGGGCTAGAACCCATTTATGCAAGCATAATTAGTTGAACCCCCGACCTTTCATTCTGAAATTAGCGAGCATTTTCATTTTCCATATGCAATCACTTACTGTCCTTTTTCTGCTATTAGTGTTTCAAGAAGCAAGGACATTTAAATGAGAAAAGAATTCCTTCAAAGCTCTCTTTTAATTTGCCTGGATGAGCATCTGAGCCTGTGAGGCGGGTGCAGGAAAGCCCTTGAGAACTGCCACTTTCCAGCAGGAATCTTCTCAGAGTGAGGGCAGACCAGGAAGGGGCCAGTCACTGTGACTTTGTCCCAACAGGAATCTTCTCAAACCACAGGCAGACCAGGAAGAGGCCAGGGGATCCTATGACTCTGTCCTGAGTCTCACCATAACAGTCATAGCTTTCATTGTCAAGTTGTGAATTTTTCCTCCTCCTCCTCCTCCTCCTCCTCCTCCTCCTCCTCCTCCTCCTCCTCCTCCTCCTCCTCCTCCTCCTCCTTCTCTTCCATTCTCTTCCTTCAAATTGTTTGAACAGGGCCTTCTCATAGATAGCTATGAAAAAAGATAGTCTATAAATGTCCCTATTGGAAGGCTTTTCAGTCCTGTCAGTACTGCAGTGACAACTTAAGAGTCTGAGAACTTGGGAAAGAGTAGAAAATGAGTTGTTGAGTGATGTACAGTTTGAAACCTACTCGCTCTGAGATCCACGGCAAGCGCTTGCCTGTGTCTGTGCTCTTGTTCTAAATAATCAAGGTGAGATGTAAAGGATTAAAAATTGGCTATACTAGGCCAGCAAGATGACTCAGTGGGGAAAGACATTTGCCATGAAAGACTGAGAAGTGGATTTCACAAAGTTGCCCTCTGACCTCATGTGTGCACACCACCCGCAAGGGCCCAAATAATAACTTTAAATTATTTAATTGCCTGTGTTTTATTTACTTAAGGTTTGCTTTGCTAAAGCGGGGGAACTGACCCCATTCATCAGATCATGCTTTTTCTTCCCAAATAGCCATAACATGTTGTTTTGTACTCATAGTGAGTTTTCTTGCCTTTCTCAGGGCAGTCGGCAAACACTTCGAAATGATTACTACTGACAAAATAACAGAGAAGCAGTTGTTAGCTGTTAAGCTGTCAAGCCTATCCATCCACACGGGAGACGAGTAACTATTGGCATAAAATATGACTGCAGCCTCCGCATCGTAGTGAAGCAACAAATAGTCACCTCACGTAGGTGTCCACAGGCAGAGGCAAGGGGGACTCTCACCAAAGGGAAGGAAGGAATCAGACATGCTCTGCAAAACGTCACCTAGCTTTCTTGATTGACATCCCTGGGCTGGAGCGCAGTGGACTTGAGCACATGTGTGATTGGGCTCCTTTCAGAAGCCGTTGGGCAGAGTCCGCTATTTCCATAACCCATTCATTCTCTTTCCTTGCTGCTGGGGAGACCACACTAGTCCTCTGTTGTAGCTCCCTAAATCTTTTTTAGGGGTCAAAGATGAAGCTTGGAGGAAGCTTTCCATTTCAGCCAGAGTATTAGAAATTCTAGGGTTTTGTGCCGTTGGCCCCTCTTTGCACTGTAAGCCGACGATGCCTAGTGCAGTAGCTCTGTGGGTTCAGACCCCTTTGGTATCTAACAACTCTTTCACGGGGGTCACTTAAGACAGTTTGCATGTTGGATATTCACATTACGATTCATAACAGTAGCAAAATCATATTTATGAACTAACAATAAAAGTAATTATATAGTTGGGGTCAGCATTAGCAAGGTTGAGAACCACTGGTCCAGCATTTCTTATATGCAAACCCCTGTGATTAAAAAGGAGACAACAGCATATCAAGAGTGAGAGAAGAAAAAGCTGTGAGGTCCCCCAGCTTGGCCAGAGTAACTTTAAGTAGAAGAGAAATAGGGGGAGTCAATCTCAGAGGTAGATTTGCATGAGTCCAATCCCCAAAGAGAAAAAGCCCAAACCCTCAGTTAGTAAGAAAAGCATCTTCCCAACTCCAGCCCGTTCTAATTTTTCTTTCTCACAAAAAAAAAAAAAAAAAAAAATCCAGTAGAAACAAACTTCAGACACACTTGTGAATGTCACATCTCATAGGGAACTGTTTCCCTTCCAACATATTCATAAAAATAACAAAACAACCAAGAAAAGAGCTAAAAGACACACTCTTTTAATGGAGGGTTCTCAGAGATGTTCAAAGACAATTGGAAAACAAAAACAAAACAAAGAATGCTGGAATGCAGAGCCTCTGGCACCAGGTCTCCAAAAGAATATTAAATATAGTCCAGCTCCAAGCCAAATAAACCAGAGCCCTCACAAATGAAGTGGTGCTGATAAGCTTTAACAACTGTCTGTGAATTCCTCTTTGTTTCGTATATTCGAGGTTTTTACATTTTTTTTTCCTTTGACAATTTTCTTTGTTCTCCTGTTTCTACTTTTCCGGTTAGTTAAATGTCTATGTTTTGACACCTTTCTTAGGATGTCATGTATAATTCTCTGGAGTTTCAGGAGTTTCGGTAGTTGCCCTAGAAATATGTACTTTCAGACTGTACAAATCAAAAGAAAAATGTAGTCAGACTAATTGTAGACAAAGAAAACTTTAGAGAACGAAAATTATCAGCCTCAAAACGAGTCAGCATCATGACAAAGGCTCCATTTCCCAAGATGCTATAATAACTTTAATTGTGTTTTTACTAACAACAGAGTGTGTGAAAGTAAATTTGATAGAACTGCACAGAGAAGTAGTTGGAGACTTCAACCTCCTCCTTTGCTAACTGAGAGCTGAACCAGGCAAAAAAACAATAGGAATACAGTTGACCTGAACAGTCTACTTACACAACTGACAGTTATGAAATACTCCATAACAACAGCAGGAATACACATTCTTCTGAAGATGACATTACCAAATAGACCACATTTGGGACCTAAAACACATTGTTAACAGTTTTAAAGACCAGAAATCACAAAAAGTGTGTCCTCACACCACAAAACTTAGAAACATTCAAAGGTGTGTGTTGGGAAAATCATTAAATACGGGGCAATGAAGCAATTTTTTTTTAAGTAACACAATTGTTAAAATGTCTCAAGAGGATTGTTAAGATGCTTTGAAGTTAAGTCAAATATACAACTTTTCTCCTGATAACAAAAAAGCAATTCTGATCAAAAAGAGCCATCTGAAGGCCTCATAATGCCTGATTCCATACTCTACAGAGCCATAGGAACAAACAGCCTGATAATAGCACAGAAACGGATAAACACAGAGTCACAGCCATCTGCTCCTTCACAAAAGAACTAAAAACATCCATCGATGAAAAGTCCACCACTTCAAGACATGGTCCTGGAAAACTGAATGCAGAAAGAGCTAATACCCACCTGTCACCCTGTCCAAAATCAACTCAGAATGCATCAAAGACATTAATAGACTTGAAGCTTCAAAATCACTAGTGGAAAACACAGGAAAGACTTTTCGGACTCTAGGTACCGTGTCTATCTCTCACATTGCACAGAATTTGCTTCAGCCATCAAGAATCAAGTTATAGCTTCCATGGGAACCGCTACAGCTAGATAGTCATGTAGGTGAATAAGGCTGATTTCAGAAAGCTCCTGATTTCTCTCATTTGTGGTTATAGATTTTACATAGTTGTATAAAATCGTATCTGTATATATGAATATAAGCCAAACTGAAAAGGAAAAACATAGGGCGTGGTCGGCAGGGAGAGGAGGAACAAGGGTCGGGCCATGGGGAGTGGAGGAGAATGTTGCTCAACATCCAGTACATACTAGTGGGATGAAAGTGTCTTTATATAATCCAGTACCACATACAATAAAAAAGCAAAATAATATTAAAAATAATAACAATAGGCAAACTGGTTCACTAAGATACTACACCCACATGATGTCTCTCAAAAAAATCTAATCGCTCAGGAAACTATACCAAGAGTTCAAAACTGGGGTTACCTAAAATTTAAAAGCTCCTCTATAACACAGGAAACAATACATCCTATAGAACTGGTGAAAGTCTTTGCTAACTCTATTTCTGACAAAGGCTTAATATCCAGAATATATGAAGCACTCAAAAAGCTAAACGCCAGGAAGCTGAACTACTGAATCAATAAGTAGAGGCATTAAGAGAAGAGGCAGTTCTCAAAAGATGAAGTACAAATGGCCAGTGGGCACAAAAGAGTGTGCAGCGTCCTGGGCCGTTGTGGGAATGCACATTAAAACTCCACTGGAATTTCCAACTCACTCCAGTCAGAAGGGCTAACACCAAGAAAAGAAAAATCCTGCTGAGGATGTGGGGCAAAGGTATCAACTAGTATAGCCACCAGGAAAATCAGCACAGGGGTCTTCAAAACAAACGAATGGATAAATAAATAGAAGTTAATAATAATAATAAAAAAAACATGACTAACTCTGCCACTTCTATGTACCTACCAAAAGACTGTAAGTGAGTATGCTACAGAGACACTTACCCATTCATGATTACCTCAGCACTGCTCATGATAGTCAAGTTGTGGACTTAGGTCTCATCAACAGATAAACGGTAAGGAAAATGTGGGGCAGTGGTGTTGTGTCTCTTTCATCCCAGCACCTGGGAGGGAGAGGAAGTGAGATTTCTATGAAATCAGGGGCAGTCTGACCTGCATAGCAAATTCCATGACAGTTTAGACTACCCTGTAATAAATAAATAAATAGATAGATAGATAGATAGATAGATAGATAAATAAATAAGAAAGAAAAAGAGGTAAAGACAGAAAGAAGTAAAACATGATTGCAGAATTGTCACACAATGGAGTTATAGTCACACAGTGGAGTTTTATTCATCCATAAATAAAAACAAAATTACTATTTGTTGGAAAATTGTTTCACCCGGAAATTGTCATGGGAAGTGAAATAAGCCAGACTCAAGAAGACCAACTTTACATATTTTCTCTCATTTGTAGATCCTAGACTGTTTTTAAGATACACAAAATATTTTTAGGTATGGAGTGGGAGATGCAGATAGGAAAATATATGATAGGCTCTAAAGAAAGTGTATTTATGAAATCTCAAACTGTGTACAATGAAGTATAAAAATAAATGTTTTAATATTGGTAATTGGTTAAAAAATTAAACAGCTCATCAAAATTTGAAAGATGCTTGGAGAAAATTTTATGGCATTAAATGCAGATTAAAAAAAAAAAAAAGAACTGAAACTAAGATTCTCCACCGAGAAGCTAGAGTGAAAATAAGCATGATTTCAGCCTAAAGATAGCACGGGATAGGAAATAATCAAAAGGAAAAATGTCAATGACCTCGAAGAACAATAGAATGAAAAAAACAGTTGCTCCTTGGAAAGATAAATGCAGCTGATAAACATCTAGCCAAGCTAATAAAGAAAAAAGGGAGAGGAGTCAAATATCCAGAGTCAGAAGTGTTAAGAGAGTCCTTACTAACAACTCGGGAACATTAAAATAAAGAATAAGGGAAAACCGAATTCAAACCCAGACTGGGTCTCAGTGACACAAACGTAAGCTGCTGACTCTTCTTGACATCCTAGCAAAGAGTCACACCAGCATCAGTGACAGAAGAGGAAAATCAATCTGAAGGAGCCCACGTTTGTTACATATGTTGAATCAACAATTATGCAAGTTGAATCCCTGTATGTTGAATCAACATACAAAAAGAAAACACAAATTCCAGATGATCTCATCAGTGAATTCTGCTACCAAGTAAGGAGGAGAGCAGTATCATTCTCCAGTCTCTTCCAGAAATAAAATCTGGAGGGAAGTTTTAGAACTCAGACTGGAAGCCCAGAATTATACACTGACATCAAAACCCTAAGAAACGAGAAAAGGTAGACAGACATGTTAGGAATCTAAAACCCTGAACGGCATAATTGATGCTTATTAGAATGAATACAACTTGTCTAGTAAGAATTATAAACCTGACCTTGAGAGATTTAGGTCCGCTATGCAAATCTGGTTCAGCGTTCAAGAATAAATAATAGAACGCAGTGTGTTAGCAGATAAAAGGAGGAAAGTCACGTGACCCTACCAACTGACCAGCTCAGCATAACTTTCTGTCTACCATAACAGAGGCTGCCAGCCTCGGTTTACTCAATACCTTGTCTCAAAGCAAAGTGAAACAAAGCTTACGTTGCTGTGTGTGTGCTTTAAAGATCCGACCAAGAAAATAAAAAGATTACCACAGGACTCCCCATAGATCTACATCTAGCATTTAGGTCTTACAGAAATTACAATATGCGGCTTTCTGTTACTATGACAAACTGATTCACTTGAGATCTTGCCTGGGCACAGGCGACTGGAGCTTCAGTCCATTTCACTTGGCTCTGATGCTTTGAGCATGCAAATCAAGGTGACGGTGTTTGGAGGGTACCTGCCCATGGACAGAAGCAGAAGACAGGAAGAGAAAAGGGCTGGGTTGGGCAACATCTGTCTGAGCGATGTGCTTTTTCATATAGACTGTGGGATTCCTAAGAAAGAAAACCACATTCCTACATTCCCAGTTAATAGCAATAATGATGGTAGAAATTACATTTTTATGTGTTTTGAATTGTCTTTAAATCTTGACTTTTCTGATTTTATTATTTCAAAATTTTCTTAGACATCTCCTTTGCATGTGTAGAGCTCACATCATCTCATCAAGGAGACAAAGATTTGAAAAGAGACAGTTAACTCACAGGTTTTTTTTTTTTTTTTTTGTCAGCTTAAAAGTGATTTTATTTCATTTCTTCTTAGAAAATATAAGACATTTACATCTCACATTACATTTTCTACTAACGTTTCACATCAGAAATTGTATCATATAAACTTTAAATGTTTGTTGATGCTTACAAGGGAAAACTAAGTTTTCCTTAAATGCAGACTTACTGGCATATGAACCACGCTTGAGGGCAGGCCCCACACCTGGTGGTTGATGACCAATGCAAAACAAGCTCAACGGTATTTTTGGAGACGTCTTACCTCATATCGCTTTGTTTAGGCATTTTTCACCTTACTTTTCCTTTGCCTTTAAAATATGGTTTCCAATTTTGTGTTTTTACGGTGCGTGAGTGCCTGTGTGTGTGTGTAGGATGCTTTTTCTTTTTTCTTTTTCATTTTTAAAAATTTGCTTGTTTGTTTCCTAAAAAGAGAGAGAAAAAAGGATTGGAGTTGAAAGGCTTGGGCGGGGGGAGGTAGGGGTATCTGGGAGATAAAGGAAGAGAAACCAGGATGAGAATGTACTATATACAAAATAATTTCAATTAAAAAAAACTTGTTAAATAGATTGATAAATGATATGGAAATTTTAAAATAATCTTTAAATCGGAATGAATAGACAAGTATTCAATCATAGATAATTTTTAATTTGGGGGAAATGTAACTATTTTTTCTCTATAAAACAGAGAATGACACTTTCTAGAAACCGGCCCTTGAAGTTATAAGCAATATTCACTAAAGCAGAAGATACCGAAAGAGAAGCAGATTTGGGTGGACTTAATCACAACGCCATTTAGAGTGGAAAATAAAACTTGAACATAAAATCAGAATGAATGCTATGCTAACCAAAAATTATGTAGAAAGCTATTAGCATTAGCTACAGTCTGAACGGTGTAATAGTCTGTAGGTATTCATGACAGTCTGCTTAAAATATTTTCTTGTTGGTTCCTGCTTTTCAGAAGAGAAACTGAAAGATCTCAGCTATACGAAAAGCTGTCTGGATGTTGCTGGGAGTGGTCATATGTGACTTTGTTTCTATGAAAGGACACAACACCTGTACAACTTGTTATTTTCTGTTTTGCCACATACAGATTTGCTTGGTGTGCTCATGGTTGGCAGTGTACTATTTTATGGGTGTTCCGTTATTTAGTTGAAGAAATTCTAACACAGGTAAGGCATTTGATCTTGCCTCCTTTATAGATAAAAATCCTTCACACATGGCTCTTAATGTTTTTGAAATGCTAAACGCAAAGCTGTGACCATGCCAAACTTTGTAGAACATTGTAGACTCTAACCTCCCAATCACTGTTAGGGAGGATGGAGGCTGCTTCTTACCCACAACTGATCTCAGTGTATATCAGTGTTCTTGGTGCTTCTCCCGTACACGACCTGGCTCATTTTGTGCTTCTTAAATTTGGGGTGAACACAGTCACTCCTGTTAAAATACTTTATTTGGGACTTTAGAGCACTTCTTTGCTGCATCTACTTTACTAGGTTGAAGGTCTGTGTCTGTCTGATCTGCAGGCTGCGTTGTAGTTTGGAAAATTGATCTTTGTGAGAAAGCACTGCAAATAAGCCATGTTCACGGTCTTCACACTGACCTCGGCGATTTGTACAGTAAGGAGTACTGAATTCAAATGCCATTCACGAGTTCATTGAACACGTATTGATTATGGATTTCAGCTCTGCTCAGGATGCAATGGTGACAAGGATCTCCTGTAAAACTTTAAAATACAATGGTTATAAACAAGCATATTCTTTCTCCAGGCAGCAGGGCACACGTCTTTAATCTTAGTACCCTGGAGGCAGAAGCTGGAAGATCTCAAGACTATCCTGGTCTACAAACTGAGTTTCAGGAAAGCCAAGGCTTCACAGAGAAAGTCTGTCTTGAAAAAAACAAAACAAAGCAAAATAATAACAAAAACAGTATGTTATTTCAAATGAGGGAAAAGTGTCCAGCTCTGTGTTCTTGTTCTTGACTGTGCTTCATATACACTTCTTGTACTGTAATTATGTTTCTGGACCTTCATGGTTTTTTTTTTCCTCATACACATAAACAAGTGTAAGTTGTGCTTTGGTTAGAGAACAATACGAGAGTCCTACTTAACTTTTTTAACAATTGAGGGATCCATATTTATTACTGGTCTGTAGATCCCCATTGGTCAGGCATATTGCACCTAATTATTGCTTGGATCTGCTTTATTCTTCAATTCATTTCTTGTTCTCATCTGTCCATTCTGGTGCTTGAACTGTAACATTATACATACATACATACATACATACATACATACATACATACATACCACACATACATATGTTACAATTTTAGTTGCTGGCAAGACCAATTGCATTTTCATTTTCTCCTGCATTTTATCCTGGATTCTCATGTTTATTTTCTGTA
Source organism: Arvicanthis niloticus (assembly GCF_011762505.2). Lineage (NCBI taxonomy): Eukaryota > Metazoa > Chordata > Mammalia > Rodentia > Muridae > Arvicanthis > Arvicanthis niloticus. The sequence continues at coordinate 23,538,107 of NC_047664.1, forward strand.
GCTTACTAATGACCCTACGGATATTTCATTGTTTATCAATGAACAGGTGATAATGAAATATTTTCAGACGTCCAATCTGTGAAACAAGTGTGTCCCCCTGTCTTCTGTCTTCTTTCTACTTCTTTTTTAGCTTTGTTCCAGGTGTTTCCCATCTATTATATAATCTAGCTAGCTAGGGTTTGGTGTTTTGTTTTTGTGTTTTCCATTTTGAGAGTAAATATATAAAGTTAAATGCTGCAGGCAACAAGCAATTCAAATAATGGTGGTTTCAGCGTATGTGTGAGTTTTATTTAAAGAATCAGAGAATCTAATGGTGAGCCTTCCAGTGGGAACAGGAAGCTAGTTCTCAGGTAAGAAGCCAAGCTAGTAGCCAGCATCTAGCTTTGGAAATCATGATGCATGACCTTTCTTGTATAGTGGATTTTCAGTAAGAAATAAACAGATATATTTTAATTCCATGTACCTCTCCTACCAGAAAATTTAAGTATCAATGTCTTGACAGTGATTCTGATATTCCCACATACTGGGCTTTTTTCCTCTTAGTGTGTTATGTTTATAACATTCTAAATATTGTTTTTGCTATTTATATAAAAGTTAGCATGGTGTGTATTCTTGCCAATTTGTCCATTTTTAATCCAACATTACTTTTTAAGATACATCATTATTGATAAGCATCATTCTAGCTAACTTATAGCATTATCAACTCTGGATTATTCTGTCTATAGACAAGTCCAGGAGTTTGTTATGACAGCTATCTGTAACAGCATGATTTCTGTACATGTCCCTAATGTATGATGAAGGTATTTTCTAAGGAATGTATTAGTGCCATTGTCAATCCCATTATAAAGTGCATCTTAGAGCACCTCACTGTGGTGCTAAGCTGCCTTCTAAAGGTGTTTGCTCACTTCAGATTATCCAAGTGCCTGAGAGTTCTCTTTGTTCTACATCCTTTCTACCACCTCTGGTATTTCCCTGGTATTTTTCCTTCCTTCTTTCCTTTCTTCCCCCAGCCCTCCCTCCCTTCCTTCCTCCCTCTCTCCCTCTCTCCCTCATCCCTCCCTCCCTCCTTCCCTCCCTTCCTCCCTCCTTCCCTCCCTCCCTTCCTTCCTTCTTTTCTTTCTTCCTTCCTTTCGATTGAAAATAGATTCTTCTCTCACACAATATGCCTTAACCACAGTTTTCCCTCCCTCCAAGCCTCCCAGCTGCCACTCCCACCTCTCCACAACTGGATACACTCTCCCTCTGTTTAATTTCAGAAAAGAGCAGACCTTCAAAATGCAACAACCAAGCACAACAACCAACAACAACAAAATGCAATGAGACAAGGCATATGTCCTCACACCGAGGCTGGACAAGGCAACCCAATAGGAGGAAAAGTGTCTCAAGAGCAGGCAAAACAGTCAAAGATAAACCTGCTGTTAGAAGTCCCACAAAACCACCCAGCTAATACCAATAACATATATGCAAAAGACATGGTGCAAACCCCTGCAGGCCCCATGCTTGCTGCTTCAGCCTCTATGAGTCCATATGGTCCCTGCTTAGTTGATTCAATGGGCTGTGTTGCCTGGTGTCCTCCATCTCCTCTGACTCCTACAATTTTTTTTGCACCCTCTTCCATAGGGTCCACCAAGCTCTTAAAGGAGGGATTCAGTGGAAACCTCCAGCTTAGACTTTCTCTCTATATATCTGGCTGTGGGTCCCAGCATCCATTCCATCTGCTGCTGGAAGAAGTCTCTTGGATGATGACCAAAGAAGTAACTGATTTATAAATATCTAACAATATCATTAGAAATAATTTCATTGTTTTGGTTTTTGTTTGTATGTGTTTGCTTTGTTTTGAGACCAACTGGTTTGGTTCCACGATAAGTCTCTGAGCTATCCAGACTTTTGTTTCTGGCCATCCAAGCAATGTTGGGCATGGGTTCCCTTTGATGGAGTTGGCCTCAAGTCAAATGAGACATTGGTTAACCCCTCCTACAAGTTCTGCACTACCATTGCCCCAGTACATCTTGGAGGCAGGACAGATTGCAGTTCAAAGGTTTTGTGGCTGGGATGGCCTTCAGATTTTTCTTTTGGTACCCTGAAGGGTACCTTCCCACATCAAAGAGACTAGAACATAGAAGTTAAGGCTCTCTGTAGGCTCCAGTTCAACATCTCCACATTCAATGAGCTCTGTGGACATTGTTTTCTGAAATAAGACCCCACTGTCAGTTTTCAGAAAACAAGCCACCCTCGGTCCTATATCAGCATGAGTTATTTGGGGATCTCCACCCTTGGCCAACAATTCAACCGAGTTCAACCCAGTCCCACCACTGAGAGCATTGTCTGGCTACAAGAGATGGCCAGTTCAGACTCTGTCTCTTCAATTACTAAAAGTCCTCATTGGAATCACCCTGATGGAGTTAGGAAGTTTCCACTGCCCTCCCATGCCACTCTCCATATACCACTCTCCCAAATCCACCCCACTCCATTTTGGCCATCTCCCTCCACATTTTCTTCCTCCATTTCTTCTCCCTGACCTGATCCTTCCCTCTCCTTTTCCCCACCTGCCTGCAGTCCATTCACAAAGTCTATTCTATTCCCCCTTTTCTGAGAAATTCATGTGCCCCTAACAGCCCTCCTCTTTACCTAACTTCTCTGTGTTCTATGGATTGTGCCTTGGTTATCATTTGCTTAATGGCTAATATCCTCTTATAAGCGAATACATACCATATTTGTCTTTATGGGTTTCCTCACTCAAGATGATTTTTTTCTGGTTTTATCCATTTGCCTGCAAATGCCATTTTTTAACAGTTGAGTAATACTCCATTCTGTAAATGTTCCATGTTTTCTTCAGTTGAGGGACATCTAGGATGATTCCAATTCCTTGCTATTATGAAGAAAGCCACAATGATCATAGTTGAGAAAATGTCCTTGTGATAGGATGGATTGTCCTTTGGGTGTATCCCCAAGAGTGGTAAAGCTGTATCTTGATGTATATCAATTCCTGATTTTGGGGGGAATCACCATATTGATTCCGTAGCGGCTGTACAAGTGTGCACTCCTACCAGCAATGGCGGAGTGTTCCCCTTACTCCACATCCTTACCAACATGAGCTGTTACTTCTGTTATTAATCTTAGCTATTCTGACATATGTAAGATGGAATCTCAAAATAGTTTTGATTTACATGTCCTTGATGGCTATCAATGTTAAACATTTCTTTAAGTCTTCTTCAGCGATTTGAGATTCCTCTATTGAAAATTCTGTTTAGATCTGTACCCCAAATTTTAATTGTGTTATTTGTTTTTTAATATCTAGTTTTTGAGTTCTTTATATATTTTGGATATTAGTCCTCTATAGGGTCTGGAGTTGGTTAAAAGTATGCCCATTCTGTACGCTCCTGCTTTGTCTAATAGATGGTGTCCTTTACCTTACAGAGCTTTCAGTTTCATGAGGTCTCACTTATTAATTGCTGATATTAGTGCCTGCATTTTTGTGTTCAGAAAGTTGTTTCCAATGCCAATATGTTCAAGACTATCTCCTTCTTTTTTTCCTCGCAGGCTCAGTGTACCTGGTTTTATGTGGAGGTCTTTGATGCACTTGGACTTGAGTGTTGTGTAGGCAGTTTGCATTCTTCTTTACACAGACATCCAGTTTGACTAGCATCATTTATTGAAGAGGCTATCCTTTTTCCAGTGTGTATTTCTAGTTTCTTTATGAAGACACAGGTGTCTATCAATATGTGGATTTGCATCTGAGTCTTCAATCAATTCCATTGATCAACATGTTGAGTTCTTATACATCTTTTAGTCATCTCAGACTGTCCAAGCAGACTGAGATACTTAAGTAACAGATTATTTTCTCAGAGTTCTCAATGCTCAAAGTCCCTGATCCTGTCTACCAGGGCTCACTTCAGATGATGATCCTCATGTGGTGTCTACACCCAGGTGACGGGGATGGAAGGGCAATGGTGTGTTCTCATCCTAATCCTGTTGGCTCAGGGCCACACTCTAGTGACCTTGCTATATGTACCTCCCAAAAACCAGGCGTGCCCTCGCTGTCACTCTGTAAAATAGGAAGGGTAATTTCACAGTGGAATAGGAAGACAACTCAGCTCATAGCGCACCCTGGGATTTTGTTTACATAATCTCTAGGTTGCCATGTACTAATTATATAATCTATTTTTCAGTGTTAAAACCACAGTACTAAGATAATCAAAGCTCTCCTTTTTCCAAGTGAGAAAGACTGTCTCATCTTCAGGCATAGTTTTTATGGAGTTCTCTTTGTTTGGTTGTTTGGAGGTTTTGTTTTTTTGGTTTTGGTTCGTTTGTTTGTTTTACTAGGTAAGCTACACCAGTCTGACTTTTCTTCCTCTATTGGCAATATTTTCTTTCTTAATTATAAGTGAGCATTTGCTTACATCTAAATAAAATATTCTCTATGTTGACACTTTCTTAAGTATCACACATTGTCTATTAGTGAGTAGAGACATGTTGGTAAGGTTTGCAATTCTCCAGAACACAGAATTCTGACAGACAAACAAAATGGCTTTGAAAATGTGCTGTGATCTTGCACAGCAGTTTAAGGGCTAGATGTTCTGGAACAGAGTGAACGATGAAGGATAAAAGGAGATGAAATCACTGAGATAACCTGTGAAGAAACCAGAGGAAGGGTTGAGCACATGTCTTTAGTTACAGTCTCAAAACACATTCAGCTGTCACGTGTAGAAGTCACTACAGTCAGACAAGTGAAAGCCATACCCTCCATCAGAGACAGACCAGGTGTCCAAGCAAACAGGGATGAGCATGGCTTGGGATGAAAAGCCTTCCAGAGGAAAGAAGGGGGAAACAGTTTGGAGGAAGGATCCAAGGATGCTGGTGGGTGGATGGGTGGGGGATAAAGGCAGTAAAGGCAACAACAAAGATTGCTACCGTGGCTTTGGTCCCATTTCCAAATACGCTTTTTTAGCTTTTAGCTGCTCTTTTCTATGTTTCATAATTTTAATTGTATTTAATGATATTCTGAAGAGTTTAAGAACAAAAAATTGAATTTCACAGTATTTTTTATATTAAGGTGAAATGTGTTTAACATTAACGTCGCTATTTGACTTTTCTTGCATGTCCGTACCCGCTCTTCTCATTTCCGGTTTCTTATGGATCTATGATGTGGTTGCAGCTTTCCTGATCCAACACACAGATTCTCGTCTCCATTCCAGTTTTAGGTGATGTCTTAATATGGCATGTGTTAGCCATTTAGATAGGCTTCGTCATAGTTATAGTTAACCAAAGCTTGTGGCTATTCTTATTCCTGCTTTTTGTCATTTTTTAAAACTCTTTCTATTCTGTTCTCTGGTGCAATGTAAGTATGGTTTCCTTTATTTGCTGATTTTCATGGCCCAAAATCTACAGTGACTCTGGCGGTTATGGCTACAATTTGAAATAGCATATTCGTGTCTCAGCTTCCTGATTTATTGATCCCAAATCCTGAGACATCCAACCCATCTGTCGCGCTTCCTCCCAGGTCCATGCTCCAGAACTCTTAGGAACTCAGATTCATCCTATTCTCACTGTTGATTGCCACAGTGAGATGTGTTTGGGACATGTCACTTCTAACCTGCCTACAGCTCTCCATGTGTGTTTCTATATTTAAATAGTCTTGATGCTCTCAATCCATCTTTCATATCTAAATTCTTCACTTTGCTTTACTAGTTTGCTTATATTTCTTCACTATATGCTAATTTCTAAATTTTTATTATTACCAGATCCTCTGGACGTAAAAAAATTTTTCCTGTAGTTTTTATTCAGCAGGTCTAAGACTCTTTACATCTAATGTTTCTAATTTCACAACTCATTGGACATTTAGGCCATCTTGATATTGAAGTGGTGAAGACATCTGAGGGCATGATGACTTGCCACAAATGGCCATTCGTTTGTATCTTGAATCTTCAGATGATTTTACATGAAGAGAACGGCTCCTGGGGCTATTATTCTCAATCATGAAGTCTATGTGTTAAAGGTGTCTTCCATGAATGCTCCATTTCTGTCCTCTCAGGAAGACAGTGAGCTGCTTGAACTGATCACTGGTGATTTGAATTAACTCTGCTCTTCTGTAATACAGTTTTAAATGCCACCCCATGATGTCGCCTTCTTCGTGATTTACCCTCCTCTCAGAAGGCAAAGATACATACCATGATTTTTTACACCTAATTCATGACACAGTAAACATCTACGTTCATCTTAGTAAGACCTTGTCTTAAGATAGTTTAGAAAGTAAAATGGGCCAAAGATCCAGAGCTTGGCTGTAGAAAACTTATCTAGAACAACCCCCGCCCCCCCCCCCACCCCATTGTACAGGGCACACATTCTTATGGAGAAAACAAAAGGAACCAAATATCTGCACCTCTGAGAAATGATAAACGGATGTTTTCTATTACACTCTTCTGACCTTTTCTTGTCTACTTTGGACTCTTATAGGGATTCTGAACTGTAATCCCCCTGCAGCATTCTTGGAAATCTGGCTTAACAGAGACTACATTTTAGTTTCCCAAGAGGCTGTTGTCATGACTCTGATATTTCCCTGACGTGAGCACAGCCCTTCCAGGTAAGGTGTGGTGTGAATGACAGCAGCTGGGATGGGACTCGAAGCTTCAGCTGCCATGCTAGAGAGAATTCGAAGGCATTTGACCTTATTAGATAGATTTCTAGATTAGATGATCAAATCTGGAAATTCTGAGGTCTCACATATACAAAAGAGATATTTAAAATTAAGGACAGACTTCTTAAAAATTGTTATCTAGGTTCACGTTGTGTTCCCCTCTCCTCCATGATAAGTGGTCAATGTGAACAGTCAGGCAGAAGAGCCTACTGCACCAGAGCTTAGCATGGAGGGTAAAAGAAGCACCCATCAGGGCTGGCTGGCTTCATCCACCCTCAGGACCCTACTTAGAGACCCTTTGACTCCTTAAGGACAAGGGCCACTTGTCCTCTTCCCCCAACAAACTTTTCTCTAATTTTCAGCCTCACAGAGGAAAGCGCCCTAGAAAGTACCTTTTTCTTGCCCTCACCTCCAAATTTGCATCTTCTTACAAGGTTTAACACAACTCTGGGCCTTGAAAAAAATACAAGTAAAAAATGTCGAGTTCAAGGGGTTAAAAAAAAAGAGGGACATCTCTTTAACTGTTTTTCCCATTTTTTTTTTTTAAAAGAGGGAGAGGGAGAAAGACAGAGCACTTTCATTTTAGAAACCTTGAAAGTGCACAAAAGTGGGTAAAGAAAGTAAACATTTCTCACCATCTTACACTCACAATCACTGTGTTTATTTTCTTTCGTTTTCGCCAGAGATACTCAAACATGTGCTTGGTTGTGACGACTCTGTCTTTAGCTTTTCTTCTCATTTTTACGATCACTTTAAATTCTGTTATTTCTTCAAGAGTAACATGACATTTCAGAGCTAGAGCCTTCCTAATAGAGAAATTCACAAAGAAAACGGACAGCTCAGAAAGGGGTGAGAAAGAACGACCAATTAGTGGTATGTGAAAACTGGAATGTAATAAAATGTGATTTTAAGTGTAAAGATTTGTTTTCCTCTATAAATCTGGAGAGACCTTTGAGTTCAGAGCTGACGGGTAACCCACCATAATACCATTACAATGTCAATATCTAACATGTCACAGTGCCTGAATGGAAGTCAGCTGACAACTCGGAAGAGTCAGCTCTCTGCTTCCGCCGTATAATCCCAGGAACTGAATTTAGATTACCAAGCTTTGAAGCAGGTGCCTTTACCTTCTGAGGCATTTTTGGTGGCTTGGAGTCGGGGTTGTTGTTGTTATTGTTGTTGCTGCTGTGATGTCATCTTGGTTTGGTTTGGTTTGGTTTGATAGTCTCACGGTAGCCAGCCATGTAACTCTCTCCGCTACAGTGGTTCTCAACCTTCCTAATGCTCCGACCCTTTAATACAGTTCCTTGTGTTGTGATGACCCCAACCATAAAATTATTTACATCGCTGTAAGTTTATAATTATTTAATTTATAGCTGCAATTTTGCTGCTGTTATGAATTGTTGTGTAAATATCCGATATGCGGACCCCTGTGGAAAGGTCATTTGATTGCCCATAGGGTCGTGACCCACAGGTTGAGAACCGCTGCCCTAGAACAGTGACATCGTGGGAAGGTTCACTTCAACAGGCCAGATAGCGTTCATCTCACTGATGTTTTCCTTAGCCATCATCTCAGCAAACGGACAACTAGTGAAGAATTTTTGATAAATGCTTTAATTAATCAAATGTCTAAATATACCTATTAATTAAAAGTAATGTTTATACCAGTACATTTAGATCATAACAAGTATTTTATAGTGCTTGCCAGGATAATTGAGTGTCAATTCCATATTTTGGCTTTTGTTTTGAAAGGCTTGCTGCTTTTAAAAATGCTGTTTCTACCAACTGATTGTAAGAGTCTGGTCTCTAGAAACTAGGGTAAGCCTCATAAACGAATTTGACCTAAAATTTAAAGTCTACAATGACCTCATTCAAATTAGTGGCATGCTGCATCCAGTTTTTAATTATACAGCTGCTGTTAGAATGGCTAATGGCTCTGCCCAGGATGCATTGTAGGAGAGAATTAGGTCCTTCCACTCTGCTCTTAGTCATCTCACTAGAGCATGCTGCCCTTTGCTGTAATGTCCCATCAAAGTCAATGTTGTGAACATTCCGGTCCTTCTGATGGGCCTTCAGCTGCTGGTGAGGGAACCTGAGGAAAGCTAAGTACAGTACAAAGTAATTTGCAAAGTAATAACAATGTTTCCTGTGCAGGTGATAGCTCAGAGGAGATCTAATTGGACAAAATTACACCATTCCAAGAATAATACTTTATACTTTATGTCACAATTATCTCTGAAGGATCTTGAAGAGATTTATGAACATTGATTAAACATCAGCATACCACTTTGAAGGAGGTGATATTAATACTGCTATACTGAGCCCAGAGAGAGATGGTTACCTATTCCAGAGCGAAACAGTCAAGAAACAATTGTGATATGCCTGCTTTTATGTCAGGACCATCCTTCCATAAGACTACGAAGCTTTTGGAGATCTTAGTTCCATGACATATCATAACTAAAATAGCAAAAAAGAGGACAAATGTTTGTTTCTTAGCATATCTCATAATTGCCACAAAAGAATGTACATTTGATTTTTAGAATCAGAAAATATTTGAATCATTTCTCTTGATCCCCCAAGATTTTAGTTGGATAAGTTCTGTTTGTAATTAGTCTGCCCTCCACTTCCCAGCTATAAACATTTGGCATCAGCAGAATCAAATATGAAATTCAAAAATCACTGGAGCTGGGAGGAATATCAAAAAAATAGAGTCAAGTCCTTCTGACTTCCAGATGCGAAACCTTGAGCCCACAAGGGAATGAAAGACAAAAAGGCTCTGCCATTGTTAAAATGTCTCTGTTATACAGTAAGTCCCCACATGGGGCTCTAAAGCCTCGATTCCTTTCTTAGTGTGTGAGGCAGTTGAACATCTTGAGCAGAGACCGTGTGAATAATTCTGTGAAAAGTGAAACTTAGGGTAAACGAATAAAACTTTCAGCTCTATTGAACAGACACGTGAGCACACACATACATACACATGTGCACACGCACGCATACACACGCATGCATGCACACATATGCATGAGCACATGCACACACCTCTGAATCTCTAATATGGTTAGTGTAACCACCCTCAATAAACTCAGAATTTTATTGCCACCAAAATGAAGTGGTGTGTAGGAAGACATCCACCCCAGAGTCAGACTCAGCCCTATATAAATGCCTCTCTTTTCCTCTGATCAACCCTCAACCCAATCTCAGAGACCAAGATCTGAAACTACTTAACCCTTGTACCTCTCTGTTCCTCAAGTACCATAAAGCAGACTTTGGCTGTATCTGCAGCAGCTACACATATTCTATCAGATGCTTCTTTAAAAGTTAATAAACTATTTTCTGGGTTTTCTTTAAAATAACAAATAAATACTAACATTGATATGTGCACATTAAAGATGGTAATTAGTAAAGTAGTATTCATGGAGTTAGAGGAAGTTGTATATGCACAATTAGTCAGATTAACAGCTGCCATGTGAACCTGTGATGGGGGTGGGGAGAAGAGATGCTGAAAGAACTCAAAGATGCAGAGCCAGGATGATCTGAGTACCCTTCCCAGGCAGCATCCCTGTTTTGGGGAAGTAAGCAAGACTTATCCCCTTGAACAGAACATAGCATCTGTTTGTTGTGTTTGATGCTGTGGCTTTTGTTATTAAACTGACTGCTATGATCTGGGAGGCAAAGCTATTCCATGGAACAGTCTTGATGCCCAGTGACATTTCTGACACTGCCTTCAGAGTACCTCCCTATCACCTACAGTTTAGAAATCATGTAAAGTAAGGAGATAGATCCTTGCAGGCTTTGCTCACCTAACTGCATTTAAAAAAAAATAGAAATCACGATAAAGCTGATTAATTTTGCTATTCTTTTTCGGAACACATCAAATGTCTTCTATTTAAATCTTGGGTGCTCCACTCCCTCTTCCTCAGTCTGTTCTCAACTCACAATTAAAAATTTCACTACATTGTAAAAGAAAATATTTTGGAAATGAAGGTGTCTAATATTCCATAGAAGCCATAGTCATAAGTATGTCACATGTAAAAATGATACCATATAATTAGAAGTGGATTTAGACAGAAAGATGAACTGTAAAAGCAGATAATTAGTGCACTGTTATAATTGGCAAATACTTCTCAATCCCTTGGTAACTGTGCTCAGAAAAAGGCTCCTGCCAGTTGACTAATTTTCCTGAAGGCAGTTTTTGTCCCTTTCTTTATATGAAAAGTTTGAATAGCTGTCTTCTTGAAAACTGAGTTATTATATGTCATAAACCAATTCATAATGTTTTAAAGTATTGCTGTGTTTTTAAAGTATGAATAGACCTATCAACTATAAGAACGAAATAAATATTATGTTTATGAAATGAAAGAACTATATTAAATCTAATAGTCATGTTTTATATGTAAATTTGAGTGTGTTCTTTCAAAAATAAACATTATTTGCTGAATGAAAAATGACTTTAAAACAAAGGGAAGTAAACAGTTCTCAGCGAATGTGGATAATCAGTTCAAAATGCCTGGACACTGCGGAGGGAAGCTTTGGAGATGTATTCCAGAAGTTCCAATCCTTCTCATTGTGAAGTAGATGACCAGGAAAGAAGGAGAAAAGAATTTAAAGTTTTAAGCAAAAAGAATGTTTTCTCATGTTCCTTCCCCAAATATTTAGCAGAATGCAGTCATACATAGGGATTTTTTCCAGATTAATACCAGAACTCAGTACATTGAGTTCCCAGACAAAGTCCTAAATCCTAGACCATGCATGTTCATAAACCCCTGCTCTTCTGTAAAATAGGGGTGGATGTGCTGTCTCAGAGCTTGGGAATGTAAAGGAACATGGCAGATATGGTGTATGCTTTGCATATGATTAAATTAACTGTACAAGCAGTATCTTCAGCTTTACCCCTGGCTGTTATTATTTGGGACTGATAAATCACTTCAACCAACGATAATCATGTTCAGAATGGAGCAGCATAAAATAAAAAGTTGTAGAAGTTGCCAACTCTAAGGAACAAAATCTAAAAGTTAGTAAAACAGACTTAAATGGAAACTGGATGGGCCAAATGTTAATGAGAAAGACAGCCCGACAGTGGGGCAGATTTATGAAATCTACAACAAACTTGTCATTTTGTTGCTATCAAAAGCACACTTGGAGACAGTTCTTTTGGCCATTTGTCTTCTTAAACGCTTACGAGAAGACAGGTAGAGGGTTGTGGAGGCATGTGGCTCAACTGGAGTATCTAAAGCATGTAGATGGCCCTGAGCACTTTCCTGTGCCAATCTCTGACAGCTGTGACAAGTTTCTGATGGAGAACACAACTATTGTGCAATGGATGGAATCCTCTAAGCACAGGGGACACGTCTGACTCATCAGTTTCACATGACCCCTCACATCTGTTTCTGGGTCATGTATGGCTTTACGGAATTCTTTAAGAGTCTAGAATTTTTCTACAGTGTAGATACTCTAGAGACTATATTCTCAAATGATAGGCACACTAGAAACAATATAGTGGGAATGAGTAATATTTAAAAAAAAAAAAAAAAAAAAAACTGGCCAGGCAGTGGTGGTGCACGTCTTTAATCCTAGTGATTGAGGGGCAGGGGCAGAGGCAGGTAGATTTCTGAGTTCAAGGCCAGCCTGGTCTACAGAGCAAGTTCTAGAGCAGCCAGGGCCACACAGAGAAACTCTGTCTCCCAACAAAAATTAAACAAACTGCTAAAATGATACTCATTTGAAATTACTGTAACGGGTTTTGATACAAAATCCAAAGGAAAAAAATGACAGGGGAGACATGCTGTTTAATTCCAGCAATAGGCCTCAGCCTAGTTTTAGGAAGTGTTTTTAATCAGCTTCAAGAAATAGGCAGGTGAAGGCAGCCAGTGGCATCAACCAGAACACAGAGCTTTCTAGTCGACAAGTCAGAAGCTTGAGAGAGGCCGCCTCTCATAATTCAAAGGCACAAAGCAGAAGAGATACTGAGATACTCAAAGGAAAAACATGGTTTGTTAAAGGTACATATTCATGAGCCAGGGAACAGCTCCAAGGTGGGAATTTGGTTCCTAACATGTGTGGGGGGTGGTTGGTTGGTCCCAGGGAACCAGGAACAATCGCTTTAACATGAAAATTTAAAACTGGCAGAGCTTGACCTTTGAAGCAGTTGTTCTCAGAGCCTGTGAGCTAAGACACACTCTGGATTGTGCTTGAGTACCAAATGAGATTCATTGTACAGTCACATGTATTAAAAGAGCAACAGCCTTCGCTGTTCTGCCTTGAACTTTCCAGTCCTCAAGCACGTCGACTGCGCTAAAGGCTTCACCTGGGTTTCACCTTCTATATTATCTTTTGGTTTTGTTTTTTTTTTTCCTTAAAAAAAAAAAAACATGGTCAAGTGTTCATATTGTATCCATAAATTGTTATTTAAATTCAGTTCCGTGTTCGAAAATAAACAAAGTGGAACAAAACCTTCCAGCCACTGGCCTTTGGTTTGCTAAGCGTGGTAACCATTATTAGCCCCAAATAAATACATTATAGGACTGGTGAGATGCCTCAGCAGCTGAAGGTGCTTGATGCCAAACCTGACAACCCCAGTTCCATTCTGGGGACCCATATGATGGAGGAAGAAAAATACAAATTGTCTTCTGACACACACACACACACACACACACACACACACACACACACACACAGACACACACACACACACACACACACGGAGCTCACAATCATATACAGACACAAAATTGCTAAATAAAATGTATGTTTAAAGAAGTAAGAAATAGAATCAATGTATAAATTACTTCTTGTTTCACAAACTCAGTGTGCAATGCCACAATGAAAAGACAAGTATGAAGTCGGGATGACAGACATGCCTCCAGAACTTGTCTGGCCAGGGGAGGAAGGATCGGGTGTTTTAACTTCTGAAATACTAACAGGCGTCCAGACAAATCCGATGGTAAACTGAAGAGGCCTGCACTTCGACAGCTTTCAGGCTACCTTTCAGCAAAGGCTTCAACTGTCATTTTCAAATGTGAAGGCCGATATCTAGAGGTCACTGTGCCTGGAGGTATTGAGAAAGACTTCTGACATTTGATTTTTCTGCCAGAAAATTTTCAGAAAAGGATGTAACTGAGAGTGAATTAATTAAAAAAAAAAAAACAAAATAGAACAAAAAAGTAGAAACATTTAGGCTTTCTTCTTCTGGAATACAAAACATATGGATTTCAGATTGTAATATTTTAAGGTTTTTTTTAATGAGAAATTATTTTTATTTCTGTAGACTAGGTATGTTTTCTAAATATCAATCATCATCATCACAATCTTGGATCTTACAAATGGCTCAAATTGTAGTGGTTTTACTTCCAAACAATGCCTTGTAAATGGAAATTCCATGAAATTTACTGATATTAATCATTTTGGAGTTAGTTTTATGAGATTTATAAATGTTTCATTTATATACCAAAGCTGAACTGCCAAACATTGGCTTAATTTTTTCCTAACCTCAGAGCTCACTTCATTCTTGATCGTGACTGTTCATTTTTTTCTTCATCCCATGGTCATTGTGTGATATGTTTATGATATCACACTATATAATAATCAATATTTGGTCGTGATGTAGAAAAAAAACCTACTTAGAAACTGGAATGCTACACAAACTCAGACCTCTTTAAATGAGTACTTCCCAGAGTAAGAACAAACAGATTTGGGTGTGTATTCCAGAACACATTTTTAAAAATGCATTAGTATACTCATTACATGAGAAAAATGTGGAAAAACGGCAAGGTTTTTGATATGATATGAAGTTTCACTTTCAAATACATTTGTACATTTTGTTCTAGGTGAGATGATTTCATGAAGACTAAATAGTAGACCCAGGTATGGTGGTGCATGCCTTTAATGTCAGTACTCAGGAGGCAGGGGCAGAGGCAGAGGCAGGAGGATTGCTGTGAGCTAGAGACCAGCCTTGTCTACATAGCCAGTTCCAGGACAGCCAGGAGTAAATAGAGAAACCCTAGGCTTTTTTTGTTTTTGTTTTTGTCTTTTTTTAAAGCAAAATAAAACAGCAAAAACAAACAATAAAAAATAATAAATAGTGATTCTGACTTCAGATATTGTTCATGTAGGGGAAAACTGTAAAGTAAATGGCCAAAGTCCAAACAGAAAAAGACTCCATTAGGATAATTTTTCCAACCAAATGGTAAAGTATCAGTCTCTTTAAAATTTACTGTGAAGTAGGCGTCATTTTCATTCCAATCTGTTGAATTTTGAAATGACATATTATCTGTGTGATCTTATAATAGATAATCCTTAAACGAAAAAAATAAAAAAACTTACTCAGAAATCAAAATAAGCTGGGTGGTGGTGACGCACACCTTTAATCCTAGAAGTATGGCGGCAGAGGCAGGTGGATCTTGATGAGTTTGAGGCCAGCCTGGTTTACATATTAAAACTCTGTTTCAATAAAAGTAATAATAAATCAAAATAACTTAATCAAGGCACTCTATGTGACTAATTTCTTCCAATTCAATCAGCCTACCAGCAACCATGGTAAAAACTGAAGCCAATTGGCCTTTCGCTGGCACTCTCAGCAACTCTTGGCTGGGAATATCTCCCCCAAGCAAGGAGCTTTTTCTCATTTCTGCAATTACTCCTCCATTTCAGTCTACAAACATCATTAAGTGATCACACATAAAGCAGTACAGAGAGTGTATCACCAAGTTCTGGGTTCCGCAAGGACTTTTAGGATATATGAAGCGACTAAGAAGCTATCTTTAAAGCTCTTCAAGGACACAGGATAGTACTGAAGTTTAATCTCCAAAGAGTGTTAGGTGATTTTCTGTTAGTAGTCAACAAGTAGAGAAACAAACAAACAAAATAAAACAGAAAACTGTATATGTTTTTTTAAAGAAATGACCAAATATATGATCATTGACAAACACACCTGCATTTTTTTTCTACCGAGCATCCAAGATAAAACCCCAGGCAACCAAAACTTATACTAAAAGGTTAAAGATAAACAATAAGTGGAGAGAAAAGAGAAATAAATAATTTCTCTTTTATTTGATTTGTTTTAGGAACAAAATTAGAAGCTTAATAAGGATTTATAGCTATACCAACTCACTATGCATCCTGGCCTTCCTTGCACAGGGTTCGAGTAACTGGTTGGGCAGTGGGGTTCAGGGGAGTAGAATACAATGCGGTTTTGTGAAGTTTAGATCTTAGCATCCCAATGAGTTATTATGGCTGTTTGGAACCTATGGTGTTTTGAAAAGTTCCTATATGTCTGAGTTCCTAAAGACAAGCTACTGGTGGGCGAAGGGTTAGAAGTCTTGCAGCACAGGAGTAAATAATGTCTTGAGTGTCCCTGCTCTGGATGACCAGACCCGGGTCAGTTGACCCTAGAGTCAGTCTTGGCATCTACCCAAACCCTCCAGGTTCCTTTGCTCCCAAGCCCATGAGAACTGAGTTAGTGGGAGCCCAGGAAGTCCTTGGGGGAAGCCTGAAGGCTCTTGGTTGTTTCTGCTGCTGTTGTTGGGAGTTGGGTGGCTCTCCTAGAAAGGGGGAAACCCTAGAAGACCCTCACTGTCATCCAAAGCTCTCTTTAGTCTCTTCCTGTCTTGATCCTTCCTCCTCGGGGCCCTAGGCAGCTTAAGGGGTTTCTGGCTCATAGAAAGTGTCCCAATGATAGAGTCAGGGCTACCAAGCTAGTACACCCATGCCACATTATCATTCAGGCCACATTATCATCAGGCCACATTATCATCCAGGCCATGCTCTGCCAGCCAACAAGCGTATACCTACCTCCAGCCTTCTTAGGAGAGAATAGCAAAATACCTGGTTTTGGTTTGTGTGTTTGTTTGTTGTTTTTCAAAAGAGTTGGGGGAATGTGTTTCAAAAGACTGTCGAGGCACATAGAAAAGAGAAGAAATTGGATGTGTCATTTCAACTCTCTGGATCTCAGCTTGTGCATCTGTGAAATGGGCTAATAAATGCCCTGCTTCCTGAGCTCTGAAGGGCTCAGTGGTGGGTGAACAGCTGTGAAAAGTGGACAGACCCCAGGCAGATTTCTTCATCCAAATCACTGGGGCTCTGAGTGACTTTCTACTGCCTTAAGGAGGGCAATGGTTTCTCCCAGAGTCTTCACCCAACCCTCAGTATTAGTCCCACCTGCCCTTCCTACATATTTTTCTTTGCTTCCTCACCCCAAGGACATTTCTGTCTGTAAATGTGAACATGGAGGCGCAGACAGCTTTGCCCACTTGTTTAGGAAGGTGAACGTACCATCCTGCAAAAGTCTGACCCGGATCTCGCGCTGAAGGGGACCGTGCTCATTTCCCGCCGCCGTGGCAGCGTTTAGGGATGAGCCTAGCCTGGGTCTGACTCCAGCTTTCTTCAGCGGCTCGGCGGCTCGGTGTCTGAGCCCCTGAGTCTCTGAGTCCAGGGTCCCACTGCGCCTATCCTCGCCCTTGCTCTCTGCGGCTCCCTGCCGTCCTTCCTCCCGCCCGCTCTACTCCTTGTGGCGCTCCGCGGCTCGGGACGCCCGGGTCCTCGAGGCGCCTCCGCATCCACTCGCGGCGGCCGAAAGCTGAGACGAGGACACGCGCGGATCTCCACGCGGCTCTTCTGAGCACCTGAAACCCTAACTTCGTCTCGCACAGCCCCTCCCTCCGAGGGTGCACAAGACACCCGGGTCCCTCCATGTCCCGAGGCTCTCTGATCGCGGAGCACAAGACCTACAGGACCTTCGGGCAGCCTGAATGACGCCTCGGAGGAAAAACTGTCCATGAACAAAGGCCAGAAGACCCCAGGCCAAGCGCTCTGGAATCCTTCAGTCCCGCTGGGAAGAAGCCGCCCTATGACACACAGCCTCGAGCAGTGGAAGCTATTGCCCGAGTCGCGCGCGCGGTGTCCCTACGTCCCTAAGCGCTTTGCACAGGGCGGGCCACTCGGCGCCTCTAGGAGGGATCCGTTCCCCCCTGCAGAGGCTGGGATGAGCCCCCACAGAATGGCTGTCCAGAGTGGCCTTAGACCCGGCAAGGCAGCTACCTGCAAAGGGACCTTTCCACCTTTTCTGGCCACTCGTCCTCTCCCCAAAGGACTCAGTATTTCCCTGAGCCCAGTCCAGTGTGCTCAGACTCCCAGTGTGCTTGCAAGCCCCGTGGCCTCGGGCACCCCGCCGGACCCAGGGAGCGCGCACTCCGGCGGTGCAGGCAGGGCCCTGAGGCAAGGCGACAAGCACCCGCACAGGCGGAGGGATACGGTGACCGCCCCCACCCCACATTCCCGGAAGTGGCCAAGGAAGCGCCTGTGAGAGAAATTATTCTTTCGGACCTGGAAGGAGGGGAGCCTGCAAGGTTGTAAACTCTTCCTCCCGTTTTCAAACGGACCCTACCTCGCAGAAGATGTTCAGACAGTGTGATTTTCAGCAAGCATAGCCGTAGTCTGAAGCTATTTTTTAAGACAAGGAACGATGGTATTTATTTTTCTTTTTTAAATAAACACACAGAAAAGTTCGGCTCCAACTAGTCCCAAATGAATAACTGCTCAGCAGGCGCCCTTCCGTTTCTTCTTCTTTTCTCCTAGTGTTTTTCCGCACTGCTAGGATTCTCTCTGAGCTGCAGGAAGCCTTCGATGATTTTCTTATCCATTAGACGACTCAATGAAATGTTAAAATATTTATTTTTGAATAATCAGTCCCCCCTCCCACCCTGTTGCCTGAAGGTTCTCACAAAACGTGTCCCTCTATTCGGTGTAACATGGATGCTAAGCGTGAGCGGTCAGCCTCATCCAGTTGCTTTCAAAGGTAAATGTTTGCAATTGCTGGCTGTGCCAGCCAGACCTCTTCCAGCGCTCGGTAATTCCATTACCAGTGTGGACTATATCAGGCTTGAGTTCACTTATGATTACTTTTGGGGAAAAAATATTCTAGGTTTTCCTGCAATTGCAAGTAGGATTTTGTTTATTTTTAAAATATGAGTTAAGTAGTTCATAAAATAGTAGCCATTTACGGTTGGGGGGTTTTAAAAATACCCACCACCAACACAGAACAACTAAAACCACCCCAGCTTTCAGACTACCAGACAAGCAGTATCCATGCATACGGTGTGGTCAGGGGCAGTCTGGATTCTCTGATAACCCTGATTTTTAAAGTCACTCTGACAGGGTGCCACTTCAAAACATACATTTGAAAAGCATTACTGAAATGCATTTATTATCAATAAAGTGTCTTACGCTTCCTTTTCCCTATTAGGTTTTCTTTAAAAGTAAGTTTTGCTTTTTTAAAGTTATCTCTGGTAATTTGGCACACACTCCTGGCTTGATTTCAGCAAAGCAGATCAACAGTTTGAAGAGTTCTTGCACCAACCTTTTGTCCACTGCTGGAGAGGGTATATTGAGTTATCTTTAAATCACAAAATTATTTCTATATGATCATTTCGATTACTTCAGAAATGATATCAATGTCAGAGGTCAAAGGTAGCTGCACGTGTGCTTTCCTATCCCAAAGCTCCCGTAATGCTAGGAAGCCATGCATAGTTTTACATCAAGCAAAACCACATATGATATTTCCAATATTTCAGAGAACAGAAACTGCTTCTTCTGTAAGAGGCTCCTGACTTACAACAGACTTTTACCTCCCTGATCTTCCTCCCTGGTAGCACTAAATACTTGCTTCAGGAGTCACCAAAGGGGTGTGCACAAACATTTTCTCATAGCCAATTTCATCTCTGATCTTTCTTGATTCCTGAATAATGTTATTTTCTGGGTGCCAAGCATTGATATCTGCACCCTCCATTGTCCAGGTAGCTGCTACCTTTTAGCTCAACTGTCAAGTGAGTCCACACTCAGAGCCAAGCAATCACCCAGAATTTCTCCTCAGAGAGGTTGAGCCTGTCAAATCTCTTATGGCTTCTTCCACAGTGACTGGAAAAGGGGGTGGGGAAGAAGTGAGAATTCAGTATTTGAATTAATGAGTCTTGTGCTTTAACCAAGTAGCTTGGATGCACCTGTACTGGTATCTTTGGGGCTGAAAAAAGTAATTTGACTATAACATCTTTTCAGTGAGTCCCAAGACCTGTGATCCTATCTTGTGGGTTACTAGTAGCAACTCTCATCCTACCCACCCCACCCCCAACACACACACACACACACACACACACACATCCCTTTCCCCACCCCCACCTTCACTAAATACTGAATAGAGAAAAGTTTAAAGTAAACAAGGCTGCAGTTTTTCTATTGTCCAGTAGACGGCACAAAAGATCAAGCGTTTAAATACTGAACAATCCAAGGAGGTTTGGTTCTATTTAGATGCCAGTGTCCTGTTCTTTTAGACAACCAGGCAGCCAGGACTGGATCCACCGGTGAAGCAGAGAACAAAACCAAAATTAACTTTACAAAATTTTGAAATGGAGTCACATGAAAATATTTTTGTGTATCTGCTCAACAGATAGATGCATTTCCTTCAGAAAATACATTAATGTTTATAAATGAAGAGAGACTTGTTATTGCAGATTTTAGTAACTAAAATCTACCTGTAAGGAAATTAAATTAAGAGATCAAAGTTTAAAAAAAAAAAATGAGGAACCTCCATTTTATTTAGCTCCCAGTGGGTAAAGTCTTTGCAACTCGGGCCTTCAAATTTCATGCTAGAATTTGAATTTTACTTCTACATTCTTTATTATATTCAACACAAAGCTCAGCCCCAGACAGGGAGCATTGTGTTTTAAATGAGTTTGTATACACGTGCATATGTAGCATGTTGTAAAAGAGAGAAATTCTCTTGAAGTTTTATGTGCAGCTTTGAGGGGGCTTTGGAAGCTAAGACCACCAAAGATAATAGGGCCTTCTTAGTGCAATGTATAGCTTTGCCTAATATTTATGTATTTTTTAAAAAAAAATCTCTATTTCTTTCCACTCTGCAGACCCTGTTGAGGTTTGGAGGAAGGCAAAGTGTAGGCTAATAACTCATTTCCCAGTTAATTTTATTAAGAATTTATAGCACTGTTTAGAAAGTTTTAAGACAACCATAAATTTTATTAGGAATATTTTATTAAGCCCTCTATTTAATTAATAAAAGACCTCTATAAGTTCTGAAAATGTCAGAGCTGGTAATTATGTTAACCAGTGTAGTTTTCTCCTCTCTAGAGACCAAAGCATTTTAATGATTTGAAATAGAAAAGTAGTAAGGAAAGCAACCAGGCTCCCAACATTTATTTTTCCTGGACTTTTGTTAGGCAGCCAGTAGATAGTGAGTCAGGCATTTTCCCTGTGATGGTTGCAGAGCCAAATCTGACCTCTCACTGACTTGTGAACTGGACCCAGACAGTCTTTGTTTTTTGAAGCAAACTGTGGTAAACAGTTGCCCCAGCCTTGTGGCCTGGATTGCTTTGGGACAGTTGATTAACGTCCTCCCTAATCCTGCCCTTTAACCCTCTTTCCTATCACCTAGCCAGATTTCTCCCTGTAAGAGCCGTCTAAATAGTTTATTTCAGTTTCCTCACAGTCATCCATTAGCTTTAAATTCCTGGTAGTGTTCTCCTATCACATGCAGACTCTTATCGCCGGCATTCCTCCATTATCTCTACTCGATTTCAAATCCATTTTCTTTAAACTACCCTCATTTCTGTTTTTTTTTTAAATGCAAATGCTAATGTGTGTGTGTGGGGGGGCTATTTGGAGGGCACAGAACTGATAATGTTTTTCTTGAAGTACAAATCCCAAGCCCCCACACTCCAGGAGAACCTCAAGAGCAGCCCCAACATTTTAACAGGCATGTTAGAGTGAGGTGACAGATGATAAACACTTATCATTTTGTGAACACAGCTGCCAAACTCCATTGATTAACAGGACTTTATTTGTGCTGGGCTGGCAAACACACGCATTTTACCTTCAGAGGTACCTCTTTAATTTTGAGAAGTTTAAGTCTGACTCATCAGTGGGAACTTTGGAAACAAGAGCCCAGTTCAGAATATGAACCTTGCAGAGAGTTCCTTGCAGGAGAACAAAAAGTTACAGGAATTTCTCTGCGACTACCAACAGCCAAGATGAATACTGCTTGCTTTAGAGGCCTCCCAACAGGGTAGGTGATAAACAATAGGGACCAGGAGAAGGATCGCCTCTTTCTTAGCCCCTGCATCCTATCTTTGGGAAGATACTGTGAGCCATGAAAGGAAAATGGAAAACAGAAGAGCTGCATCTTGAAGAGCAGGGGCATCAGCTAGACCTGAGCACCAGCGGTCTGCAAAAAACAGAATGCTACTGCCTTTTAAAAGGAAACATCTGAAATACACTTATGGTTAGGTACATCCAGAACGGCATACCGCAGTAATTTCTGTCACAGTAACTTTCTGAGCTACCTCAAACTGCCTCTTCACCTTTCCTTTTAATAGATGATTAATTGCTGCCTTGCTGGAAGAGGTTTTTTTTTTTTTTTTTTATGCCTACTATCTTATAATTCTATACATCTGCAATTTCTCTCAGCAAGCCCCAACTGTAATAACTGTTTGCTAATTGTAAAATCCTTATCCAGAATGAGGTTTGGGCAAACAACTCATACTACTGTAATTACATTGTAAAAGCGTTTTAGTTGCCCAATTGTTCAGAAGTAATCTGTGAAGGCCTGCAAGGAGCACTGGGTTCAGGTTCACATTCTCAAGTGGAAAGTTTTCAAAACCAACGGGGCTTTATTTTAACCTCACAAGTTCAAACTCTCCTCGTCTTGAGGGGGAACCTTTTGGTAGGTAATTAAAGTATGCTTTAAAGGTAACCTGACACATCACTTTCAAAACCCAACAGCCTTGTTCTTGCTTTGAAGACTGTGCTTATGTTTGAAAAGTTTCTTACCTGTAAGTTCTTTTGCCACCTAGACTGGTAGACAAAATCATTTACTGAAAAGCAAGAACTCCAAATAAATCCTAGTCTCAAAAATATGTAGTTTATCAAAACTGACCTTGTCCAAACTTGAAAACCTTCGAGCAGAGTTAAGGAAACTCTAAGCCCACTGCTTAAGTCTGCCTGAGACTCCCTTGGGCTCTTAAAGACTAGGTCATCTACGTGTATTTTACAGTAAACTTCCCCCAGTTAAAGCGCACGTAGACGATTTCTCTTTCATTTAAGGATTGTAAACATAGACATGCCCAGTGTGGTGTCTGGTTTGACTGTCCTTCCCAATATCGCCTCCCCTCAAGCCCCTGGGAATTTCGCTGGTGCTTGGTAGTCCTCTTGGGGTGATGACATTCACACCCCGCAAGACCCAGCAGCGGTAGACCGCCACTCAGGTGTGGGCCGCATTAGTCTGGAGCTGGAGAAGGGCTTTCAGGCTGTGTGCCCAGCTCAGTAGGTTCTATAATCCGCAGAGAAGTGAGCTGTTTGGCCCAGCCAGCTCCCAGCTCAGCTTCCTAAAACTTGGGGGAAACCTCCTTCCGGGGAGCAGGAGGTAATTCAAGGCTCTTCCATGCCTAGTTTTGATGCACACGTCTGCATTAACCTTCTAAATGATACATCGGGGGCGTTTGTGCAAGAAAAAAGCAAAAGAATATGATGGGAAAAGTAGAAGCTTCAAACTTGAGCGTCGAAACAAAAAAGAGACAGAGAGGAGACACAGAGGCACATGATGAGGGGTCGTGGGGCCTTTTATTGTTTTAAACAGTCGGATCTCTTTCAAGGCAAAGCCCATTGAAGGTTTGGGGTGAACATATGTCAACCCTTCAGGTGTTCATTGTTGGGGGCGGAGTGCTGGGCTGGAGGCCCTCACGGATGGTCTACTAGGCTTAACCTACAGGCGTTGCTGCTGGAGTGAACTAGCCCGGCGCTGGCTGACTCGTGCAGACTGCTAAAGGCTGTTGGATGCTGCCTAGGAGGCTCCATTGCTCGGTGGAACCTAATTCCAGCTCTAGGATCTAATGTTTACCCTGTGTCCCCTGTTCCATAGAAACCCACTCAATAGAAACTTGAGTGCTGCCTGAAGAATGGAAACAGGTCTATGACTTTGAGCCTAAGAGTTGGCTTCAGTACGTTTCAGAGATGCTAACCTTTTCCAAACAGTCTCTGCGTGCAGGAAGCCCCCTAATCTTTCTCAGAACTCTCCTCAAAACCTTCCCGGACCCCTGGGGTGAGGGTTCGGTCCGCAGCTGGCATTGGGATGGGGGCGGGGGCGATGGGAGCGCGGGCCGGCTGCGGGGGGGGGGGGGAGCCTTTTGGCCACCTTCAGGGCGGGAATCCGGAATGGCAGTTTGCATTCCCAGCAGATCGAAGCTCCCTGCTGATCGATTATTTGATAATTGATTTTCCCCGCAGCCAATGCGCGGCTGCCTGGGCGGGGACGCCTTCCGATTGGCGGAGCTCTCTCCACGGCTGCCTACCGAGATTTGGGTGAGCTCATTTTCCAGTCGACCGCAGGGGGAGTTTTCTGCGAGGTTTCAGCTGGGGGGTGGGGGGGATCCTCTCCGAGCCCAGCGAGCTGAGAGCCCAGCCTGGGATGTGAGGTTTCCAGCTGCTCTGAGAGCTACTGAGACTGAGCTATCTGAGCCACGAGAGCCGGGCACAGAAACATAAAGAGTAAAATAACCCCCACTAAGTAGAGTAACTGAAGACAAGCGCGGAGTGAGAATAAAAAGACTCAAAAAACCAATTTTAAGTCCAGGGTGTGGTATTTCAAGAGAGAAAGTTAAAAACCACTGGCTGGTTGGAGACTTCAAGTTGTGGGCAGGGTCAGCTTTTGTCTGAAATCTCAGCTTCCGAAGTGGATTTCTTTTTCTCTGGAATTGGGAGTTTTCCTGGGGCCGGGTTCGGAGATAGACAAACGGAGGGATGGAGGTCTGGGAGGCCGGCGCCGGGCGTCGCCGCTGAAGGAGCTGGGGGGCGCAGCGTCTCCAGGCCCGAGCAAGGCCGAGGCTGGAGTCCCCTCGGCGTCGCCCAAACAAAGGCAGCCCCGGCCGCAACGCAGCCGAGCTCTGCAGCCTCGCCGCGCCCGGGGCGCACGGCTAACCTTGCCGACAGCGCGACCGAGAAAGAGCCTCGGGTCTCGGGGCTCCCAGGGCCCGGCCGCCCGCGAGGTCTGACTGCTCGGTGCCCGAGTTGAGTTTCGCTCTCCGGCGGTCATAAATAGCTCGGTGTTTGTAAACAAGCGCTGGGGGCACATTCCCGGCGCTCGGCTCATTGTTCCCTCCCTTCCTCCCTCACTTCGCGCCGCGGCTGGGGCTGAAAGCTGCCAGGGAGAGGAGGTGGGGGCGTCCGGACTCAAAGTGACAAAATGCAAGCATTTCCTTTTCGCCAGCCCTACGTCCACTTCTGACAGCGGGGGGGAAAAAGGAGAAAGGAAAAAAAAAAAAAAACCAAAACCAAAAGAAACGAAAAGAAAACCTCTAAGCTGGGTCTGCAGAACGCCCGGGCGACCGCTACCCCACGTTCTCGGGACTCCTGAGCTGAACCTTTTCCAATCCAGCTCCAGTTCCTCTTCTTGATCTGGCTTTGACTTTTCTCCTCCGGGAGTCTAGCAGAGAATCCAGTACTTTTGGCATCACCCCCCACCCCGAAAAATACTGGCAGACCCCAATAATTTCGAGGAAAGTCTTGAAGTCTTTCATGAGCGGAGCCCTGAGCGAATTAACTCCGGCATCTGCCTGCCCTACGTTTATTCCCGATTTATTTCAAGAGTCCGCTTTGGGAAGAGAGGCTGGAAGGGGACGTGAAGCTGGCAGGTCGGGAGCTGCAGCCTGCATTTGTATGCATGTGCCCTGGGTGTGTGGTGTTAGTGCCTGGGCGTGCGAATTCATGGAGCGCCTTTCTGCCTCTCCAGTGCGGCCAGAGCTCGCTTCGCGCACCCACCCCTGCCGAGGAGCCTACTTGCTGCAGCCCAATGCATTGTGTAAGACGCGACCTGTTATGGCCACCACTACTTCCGGGTTCTAGCATTCTGGTCGGAATCCACCTCTCCGCCTGTGCAACACACACTTTACACACGCACGGCGACTGCAAGCGGGCAGCATCGATCGTGGCTCCTTTAAGACAAACTCAGACAGACATTTTTTTAACCCTCCTCTCTAATCTCCCTTCAGTGCAGCAGTTGCAAAGAGGGAGAGAGAAAGAGAAAGAGAGCGAGAGAAGAGAGAAACTGATTAGGAATTAGGACTGATTCAAGGAAAGCGGGCGCTAGGGCTTTGTGCATTTGAATATTAACATTTGAGGTGTTCTGACCAGAAGAAGACAGAACGGATGATCATTCATTCACCACGTTGACAACCTCGCCTGTGATTGACAGCTGGAGTGGCAGAAAGCCATGAGATTTGGTAGTTGGGTCTGAGGGGCGCTCTTTCTTTTTCTTTTTCTTTTCTTTTCTTTCTTTTTTTAAAAACTGATATTTTTGGGGGGGAGAGAAGATCTGCTTTTTTTTTCCCCTCCCACTGCTGTCTTGGTGGAACCAGAGCGCTTTTATGCTCAGCGACGCGGGCGCCTTGCTTCAGGTCCGGTAGACCGAAGATCTGGGACCAGTAATTCACACTGCTGGAGACGCAAAGGGATTTTTTTGTTGTTGTTGTTGTGCTTTATTTTTTTTTTTCCGAGGGAGTTTGCATATTTGTTTATTTTCACACTGGCCTTAAAGAGGATATATTAGAAGTTGAAGTAGAAAGGGAGCCAGAGAGGCCGATGGCGCAAAGGGTACGTATTAAAAACAATTGTGGAACTCAAATGTGAGATTAAATTGAAACGTGGCTAAAAGACACTGCTGCTAAGTTTCCTCTTTTCTTTCTCATTTTGAATGAGGATTCTAAAGCCGCGGCCTAAATCGACAGGTTTACTTAATGCATTTGTAGCCTTACGCGTGTTTCTTGTGGTTATTAATTCAAGTAATCAAGTTGTCTGTAGATTCCTAGCCAACAGCTATATAAATAAAAATACAAGCTCAAGGAATCACCTGTTTTAAAAGAAAAAAAGGGGGGGGGGGCCGGAATGCTACAAATCCAGTGCTGTAATTTAAGCATTTAGGAACCAAAAGTTTAAAGCTATGTTTAATTAAAATGAGCAGCCGGGAACTTTTGCCTTATTATCGATTATGCTCATCTTTAATATCAGTAGAAGTAGGTAACATTTTTTAGATAAGTAATGTCCTGGTGCAGTGAATTTTTGGTTGAAAAAAAGCATTCCTCTTTTAAAAGTAATTTTAATTTGCCTGGGTTTTTATGCAAGATAATAAGTTTGCAGATTTTTTCCTAGCTAAGTTTTGTACTAGTTAGATACTAACTACAGAGCTACTCACTTTTAAAATGCAATACTAATTTCCCCAATATTCCTATTTGAATGGAAATGCCTTGAAAGTAAACTGAGACAATGACGCCCGGCTGAGGTGGCTTCTTAAAAGAAAAGGGTCTACAAAAAGGCTGCCTTGCATAATTTGTGTCTTGGCCCTCAAAGCCCCTTTTGGAAAAGAAAGTTACTAGAGGACACATTTTTCTTTATTCTCTTGGTTCAGGCAAATGTCAGCATTCTTCCCAACTCTTCACACCTCCGGCTTTCAGAGGATGAAAGTGGCCAGTTCTCCTCTCTTTGGAAATCATTTCCCTCTCAGCATTTCCAAATCTTAGAAAAGTAACTAAGAAATAAAACAATTAGAAAAACCCAAATAGTTGAATTTATCACAGACAGTAATGGCAATCAATTTGAAAGCAGTACCTCCCCCCATCATAGATTTGCATGGTTTTTGCTTTGGAGTCTGCTTAAAAACTAGCATGTAACAATTGCTTCCTTGACTTTGACTCTAGAGAGAAAGTTTGTGAGGGTTAAAAAAAATAAAACAGAATATTAGTTGCTTCCTTTATAGCTTTTCTTTAAGCTTGAAAATAACATTGCCCAGTTGAATGTTCAGCTGTAAAAGGCAACACAAGCTGCCTTATGCACACTTCAGTATAACATATATGGGTGGGGGGGGGGCATTTCGGGTTTTGTATAGTTTAGCAGAGTTTGGGAAAGCAAGACAAACGTAAGTGTCTTACAGGACTGCCCAGTCCCATGCTGGCAGAGAGATAAAATAAGAAGCCTTTCAGAATTCACTGTTTGGCACAACTATTCTCATCGCAACTTAAAAAAAAAAAAATCCCCCCCCCCTCCGAAGTGAAGGGGCTGTGTGAAGCTAGGCGGGTCTGCTACACTGTCCCGGCACGTTTTATTGTTGTGATTTTCGGTTTCCTCCTCCAGAAACATGCATGTTTTACCTTCCGCCTCCGGGAGAATGCCTCTCTGCCTTTCCTTCCTCCTTCCTCCCTTCCTTGCCAAAAGATTTTGGATTTCTGAATTGGCCTATATGGACGCAAGTTAGGACAGGAACCTTCATCTCAGATGACTCTCACTGAGAATTCGAGAGTTCTTACTGTTAAAATTAATTTTTACAACAGAAAGCTCAACTTTAGAGTTGTAAGGCCACGGAATTCGAGTTGAAGGATCCAGCTGGACTGATCTAAGCTCGTGCCCTACCGTTCCCGGTTACCCGCCTGGCCTCTGACCCTTTTTTTCTCTCCTGTTTGTCATGCAGTACGACGATCTACCCCATTATGGGGCCATGGATGGAGTAGGCATCCCCTCCACGATGTATGGGGACCCGCATGCAGCCAGGTCCATGCAGCCGGTCCACCACCTGAACCATGGGCCTCCTCTGCACTCGCATCAGTACCCGCACACAGCTCATACCAACGCCATGGCCCCCAGCATGGGCTCCTCAGTCAATGACGCTTTAAAGAGAGATAAAGATGCCATTTATGGGTAGGTATAATGGGCAGGAGTTAAGGAGTTGAAGGCGCGATGCTTCTCCTATTTCCCAAGCCCTTGCAACTGGAAAGTCAGAGCACTCTAGATTAGAAGAACATAGCTGGTGACTTTTCATTCACATTGCGTGGAAACTGGGTTGGGGTGGAGCGGGGGAGCTGCTTCCCGATTTCTAACTGTACTTGGTGCAGGCTCAGCGCCCGGCTTTGCCGCCACGTTGGCCGCAAAGGAGTCCCAGAGCTTCAGTGGCAGTCTAAAGCATTCCGCATCCTCTCTTAGACTCAGAGTTAGCAAATCTGAGACCTTGCTCGCTAGACTTAGCTCGAGAGCGTTGGGGGGTTTCTAAGGATAGGCGCCTTTGTGTTGGAACGAAACTTTTAGTTTAGGGAAAATCTTTTAAGCCATTGATTGTTCTGACTTGCGGAGTTTACTCAGCCACCGTATGCCGGTTCTGCCGGTGCACAATAAAGTCAGAGGGACAGCTGCAGGTCAGACAAGGGGGACATGTCTTGCTTTAAGAAGTTTGTTCAACTGAAGTCAAGGAGAGGGGCCCGCTCTGAATTGACACAGACATTTAGAAACTTCTGGATGTTTTGTCACTTTGTGTTCAAAGGCGAAACCTGCAGGATTTAACAAGAAATGCTTGTGGGATGCTCTTCCGGAGACTCTGGCCAGGGTTTACTGTGTTCCGTCGGTCATTCTTATTGGAGCTTGCAGTAGAAAAAGCCTTTTGAAAGTTACTTGTATTCTACTATGTGTTGGTGGTTTGAGGGGGCACTCCCCCCCCCCACTTTTATTTTTAAACTTTGTAATAACTTTTATTTCACTTTCCTCTTTTTAAAAAAAAATGTTACGGTGAGCCTCTGGTTAGGGGCGGGGGAGGGGGATCTTTTTGCTTTAGTTTCTAGTCCCTTGTGCGGTGGTCTTGCTTAAAACCTAGCCTTCTCTCTGCGAATGGTTTAAACTCCAGGCTGAGCATTTGAGGAAGCTTTGAAAAGGACCCCAAACTGTTAAATTCCCAGCTGGGATGTGAGAGCTAATAAAAAGGCTCGAGACTCCTAGAGCATTAAAAATCTTTTTTTTTTTTTTTTTTTTTTTTAATGGGCTGAGACGAGCGACATCTAGGCCTTTTAGATGCCAGTCGCTTTACCACTCCAGGCGAGATGGAAGGCTTGAGTATAGAATCATTTGAAGGAACTTTCCTTGGGGAATTATGGGGAGTGTCTGCGAAGGGAGGGCACTGCTGGGGAGCCCTGGAAGACCTCCTGCTTCTGGAGGGCTGTGCGGCCAGGGTCGGTAGGTGCAGCCCTGTGACAGTCTATTCTGCACCCACAGAGGCCTTTTCCTCAAGTTTGCTGCGCCCCTGCCACCAAGATCCCCTGAGCCTGGGGGTTTGTACCGAGCCTCCGAGGATGGCAGAGGCTGGTCCTCTCCCACCCCATGGCCCCTATGCCTTCCCCGGGCACCCGGTCTTGCATGTGCGGCGGAGGGACGAGGGTTTGTCGCGGTGCGAAACTTAATTCAAAATGGCTGCTGGAACCGCTTGGGTTTTATTCGTAGCAAATGTTGCCAATTTCTTCGGCCAGATATGCTGAGCCATTCCACAGACACGGTCCAGGGCTCTGGGCCTCTGAGTTCAGAGCCCCAGGAGCAAGGGGGAGGTGAGCCGTCACCTGGGCGGGGTTGGGGGTGAGGAAAAGGGCAAAAGCTGATCAGATCACCCAAGGGTCTCTTGGCCTCGAGCTAGCTACTCGAGTTGTTTCTCTTAGGCGCTGTTTTTCTCGGTGACTCTGGACTAATCATTGTGTTGTTTGTGACTGTTGTATTTTCTTGCAGACACCCCCTCTTCCCTCTCTTAGCACTGATTTTTGAGAAATGTGAATTAGCTACTTGTACCCCCCGCGAGCCGGGGGTGGCGGGCGGGGACGTCTGCTCGTCAGAGTCTTTCAATGAAGATATAGCGGTGTTCGCCAAACAGGTCAGCAAAACAAATATTTTAAAAAAAGTAAAAAGAAACAAAAAGGAATTCTGTCCCGGTCCCCTGCGCGCACACATGCACACACATAGAAACACACACAGAGAACACATAGAAACACACACAGAGAGATAGAGAAGTAGAGAATTAGAGAGAGCAGTTTCTCAAAGGTAGCAAAAAATAGTCTCCCTTAACTTACGTGTGTTACTGCCTCCCTGAGATTTGCTTTCAATGAATGTGTTTGCCAGACCATCACCCCATCTTCCCACCCACTCACCGTCCACAAGCTGAGGCAGAAAGCACACTAGGAAAAGAAACCAAGACCACCACGCTATGTGGCTGTTTCGGAGTGGCAGGCAAGCAGCGTTCCGTAAGCGGAGCTCTAGCTGAAGTGAGAGCGCGCTCTGGGCTGATCTCAGGCCTACTGGGTTCACACTGAAGTGTTTCCGTGAGGGACGAACTTGAGTCACGAGTCCCTCCCGTGAGTTCCATCCTATCCCTAACAGTGTAAACGAGGCAGGAAAGTAGGAAGGCGAACAGATTTCATTTCGTTTCATTTTTTTTCTTTCCCCTCTCCTCACTTGTATTTAGATTCGCGCAGAAAAACCTCTATTCTCTTCCAATCCAGAACTGGATAACTTGGTAAGAGCAGACCCCCCCCCACTCCCCTCCCTATCTGTCCACCCCACGTCCATCCCCCAGCCCTTAGCTTTCCAGACTGGTCTCTGTCCGTCGCCGCAAGTCGACTGCAAACGTTTTCTGTCCATAGACAAGTGTTTGGGGACTGGATGTCGGGGTATAAACTCATCTGAGATGGCCCAGGAGCAGCGGCTGGGGAACGCCAGCTTTTGTTTTTTATGACGGCCAGGCTGCAGCGCTCTAATCAGCCTGGGGATTTATCTCCCCGCCTGTCAGCGTGTGTGCTTAAACCTTGCGGACTTGCAGTCTTACGAGCCTCCTTCACTAGGGCCACGACGAGGGCAGAGGCCCCAGACAACCAATTGGCATCCAAGGTGTATGGACAGAAGGCAGGAAGAATTTTGCCAAGTGCAAGCCCACTGTTTGGGAATAAGTGGAGAAAACTTTCCCATAACTTCATCACAGAAAACGTATAGCCCAGACAGTGGCCCTTTGGGACTGGGGTGGGGACTTTAAAACTGGGGAAGAGGGAGCCATGGGGGAGGAGAGTGTTTATGGTCCCCACTTAGATGTTTTGTTGTTGGTTTAGCCATTTTTTCTCCTTAAGAAATATAAACCTCTAGATGGTACCCAGTTGCTGCTATTAAGTTTTAGTGTTATTGCCATAAATCAAAATAACTCTATTTATGGGGGGGAAGGGTTGAGTTGGAGATGCTAGAGCTATGACAGCCAATTTTCTGCAAACCAGGAATGGAGTGTTTATTCTTGCTGTATCTTTGCAGATGATCCAAGCCATACAAGTATTAAGGTTTCATCTGTTGGAATTAGAGAAGGTAAATTCCTTATTCCCTTTTCCCTTCCCTTTCATCCCAGCACACAGAAGGGAGGGTTCAGAAGGACTGAAGTTCAGGCTTCCAAGAGATTTGCATAAATGTCTTTCTTTCTGGTAATTAGTGTCAAGGCCAATCTTAGCGTCCATTTCTCTTTGCAGTTTAATTACAATTTCAGCCACTAAAACCGGGATCACAGACACCCTAGCCTCGTGTACCTTGCTGGCTTTGTGCATCAGCTGCACTGCTAGGCACCCGGTGCATGCCTAGAATGCCGGAGTGAATTTGTTTTACAAGTTAATGCCATGCTACCCTGTGTGTGTGTGTGTGTGTGTGTGTGTTTACTCCTCTTTTTTGCTATCTAAGGGAGAGGGTGGTTGTTTTGTTTTAGTGAATTTCTAGAAGATGGTTTGAGATCAGTGGTAGGTCAAACTCAGAAAGGACTGAGAGAAAGAACAAGTGGGCAGTGAGCCCTGGGGAGGAGATCACGTTAGACCTTGCCCAGAGACAAAGCCGGGTTGATGGTTGGGTCAAGTTCTTGAATCTGTGATCCAGTACACACCTCACCTTCACACTCAAGAGAGGGTGTGGGGTAACATGATTTTGCTAGCTATTCTATAAATCTCAGCAATAAAAACTTAATGCATTGTAATTCAAACTAACATTAAATTGCAAGCACACCAGGGTTTCTTGTGAGTTTTTGCATGTAAGGGATGCCTGGGGCCTGTAAGAGTAGGCTATACTTAGACTGAAGTATTTTGAGTAATTCTTTTGTTTCTCTTTCTTTCTTTCTTTCTTTCTTTCTTTCTTTCTTTCTTTCTTTTTTAAAAATCAATTTGATAAGTTTTGTGGCTATATGTTTTTCTTTTCCTTTTTCATATAGTGTGCAAAGGCAACTTGATTTGGGTTGTCAGGCATGTATTTTATATCACTGCATGCAGACTGTGTGTGTGTGTGTGTGTGTGTGTGTGTGTGTGTGTGTGTGCCTGTGTATGGGTCACACATTTTCCTTAGAAACTTTGGGGACCGCTTTATGGTAAACTAACTGGATGACATTACATAGTTTACCTTAAGTGTCCCCCATGCAGGTCACCTGTGTACTGGCCACAGCCTCAGGAGCAGATGAATTTAACATGGGTGTTGAATATGTTGTCGCCTGTGAATCAATCCTGTCACTGTCAATTTTCTGGGATATCTCTATTTTGCAAGAAAAGAAAGTTATTCCTAATTCTGAATGCGTCTGGGGGTCTCCCGAGGACAATTGCCCTATGCTTCCCCTATTTGGAAGTTTGGCTCTCACAAGGGGGTGGACTGCACTTGTCAATGTCGTTTATGCTCTCCTGATTATATTTCCATTTTTTTTTATTTCTGTCATAATGTAGGTACACGAATTATGTGACAATTTCTGCCACCGGTATATTAGCTGTTTGAAAGGGAAAATGCCTATCGATTTGGTGATAGATGATAGAGAAGGAGGATCAAAATCAGACAGTGAAGATGTAACAAGATCAGCAAATCTAACTGACCAGGTATGCGACTTTCAATTTCAACATCCCTAAGAAAAAAATCTGTATGCATATTGCTTGCTGGGTCACTACCACCTCCTTTATTATTTGCATATGATTAAGTCCCTTTTAGATACATTTCCATCAAAATGAAAATTTTTGAATAATGTGGCTATTATTGCTTCATTAAGGCTGGCTCTAGGATTCGACCTGGAGAGATGAGCTTGTAAAGCTTCGCCTGCAAACTTGACCTGTTTCTTGTCGCTTTTAATTTTTGTCTTTATTTTATTTACCCTCCATAATAATGGGAGTGTTAACTGCCAGTGGCCACCTCTGATTGTAGGTCTTTGTTCATGGGCATCTCCCCCCTCCCCCCATCTTGAAGAAAAGAAAAGTGTAGGGTCTGTTTATTTCTTATTTTATTAGGAATAAATCCAAGATAGGTGGTCTAAGGCAGACAGTGAGGGTTTGAAATCTAGCAAACGCTGGCTATTTTCTCCCTGTCTACACGGTTCATTAGCCTGTCTTGTCAGTTTTCCCCGGCCGAACGCTTCTAGACCTCACTGAACATTGCTTTGTGTGGTATTCCCTGCAAGCTCTCCCATTTTATTGTACTTAATAGAAAAAAAATAAAAGCAGGCCGAGGTTAGAAAAACAGATAAATATGGACTTTTCTCCTCCTCCTTTCCTCTCGTCTTCCAGCTGGTATGTGCTCTGGGCCTTCTGCCTTGGCAGGTTTTGGCAGGGTGAGCGTCAAGGACGCCCTGGCGACTCCCTGCGTGTGGAGGGCAGGGGGCCATGCGGTTGCTCTTCACTGAGGCTCTTTGCTGAGCCCCCTCCTCTCCAATCGTCTCTCCAGGCCCTTCTTCCGCTGCGCTGCGTTGCTAAGTGGGGACGACTTTTATTTGGAGTTGGGGGTGTTGGTGATTCTGTCACTGGGCACCACTATTGCTCTCAGTTTCTCTTTCCTGTTGCTGTGTCTCTGGATTGGTCCAACTGAGCTGGTGGTGGTGGTGGAGGGGAAGCAATGAAAGTGAAAATCTGAGGAGTGAATGAGATGAAGCAGGGTCCTGGACAGCTTTGTAGAGAATTGTTGCAAAGAATCTAGAGATTTAAGCAGTGGCCTCCTCTGCCGCCAGCTCCACCAGCAAACCCCTAGAGCCCATTCTTATCCGGACTTGACATGTGAGTGACTCTTGGGGAAACACCAGACTGCTTTTTGTTAAGTCAAAGGCCGGCTACTCCACTATTTTCCTCTGAAAGTTTACCATGGTCACTGCCGGCCAAGGCTGTCTTGTCCCAACTTCATTTTTAGTTGTCCTCTTAAGATATTCCCCAACATCCTTTCCCAGTGTGAATAATTCCTCATAATTCCGAAACGTGTGCTGCATTTCTTCTTTGCCCATGAGTGATCAGGCAAAGCAGGTCTTTAGAAGTGTCAGCGGGAAAGGGGAGAGGTCCTTAGTACTGTTTGGAGAGTTGGAAACTGGTCGGTGTAGATTGGTGCACAGAACCCGAACGAAGTATGTGCATAGCAAGGTGGGAAAGCCACAGGCGAGAGTGCCCAACCACTTTAGGGGGCTCAGTTAAATGCAGATTCCACTAGTAGTTGCTGTTGAGTAAAAATTGTAATCCAACAAGCTGAACTAGAAAATGGGATTCCAAAAGCTCCGGAGTGCTGGGTACATAAAGCTATTTGAGCAAATTACAAGAATCGCTTAGGGGCATGAATGAAATCAACACTTTAATTGCCTCCAAAATGAAGATTTATACCCCATTTTCTCAACGAATCATTATTTTATTAAAGTCAAAGATAAAGGACCAAAGTTACGGAGTTTGGGGAGCGTAGAGGATACAGAATTAATAAAATGTGTTCTTCCCTACTCCTTCCCAAACTTACCTTACTCAGTTTCATTAGTCATGTGTTGGGTAGACATGTGTCTTTTATTCTCCATTTCTACCTTCAAAATGCGAATGGGACAGGCGGTCCACGCCGATAGGATGTGGGCTTCGTAGGTTTGTCCCGGTTTATGGCGCTGTTGGCTCATGAGCTTGCCGGTGCACCCAGATTGGTTGGATTGAGGACAGCGATGGATGTATGTTCTTTGTATTGTCCAGTTCCAAAAAGACAGGAGCTAGTGTGGTTGAAAGAGGCTGGGGGAGGTGAAAGCAATGTGCTCTGTCTGGGAGCAGGGTGGGCTCGGCTTCCCTTCCCCTGAAAAGGTGGGGAGTGAAGGTCAAGGCACCAGAGCCACCCCACAGTCTTCAAGTGTTGGTTTAGAAGTCTAGGGCTGGTGTGTGTCTGTGTGGCGGGGGGGGGGGGGGGGGTGCTGAGGCCCGTTGTGGATCCTCAGGAGCCAGACATGGAAGGGTGGCTTCTCCACCTGTCCACGAAGGCGGCCCAGCCTGTTAGAGACCCGGCACTAGCGCTGGGTGCCCTAGGGGACTTTACGCTTCAGGAAGGCCTAGTTAGCTCATTAACCGCGCTGTC
The DNA here is from genome assembly GCF_011762505.2 of Arvicanthis niloticus. NCBI lineage: Eukaryota > Metazoa > Chordata > Mammalia > Rodentia > Muridae > Arvicanthis > Arvicanthis niloticus. The sequence continues at coordinate 23,573,919 of NC_047664.1, forward strand.
TCTAGGGCCTGCTGACAGTACGGTTTATTTTGTTTTATCTCCCTTACCCTCTCGGAAGGCACGAAGGCTGCCATCCTCACCAGGTCTGGGATCAAGGACTTTTATGCCAGCCAATTTCCTGGCGGGCTATTATGTCGGTGGGAAATCTACTCGTACATGTAATGTTGTAGAACTTACAATCTATCTATCTGTCTATCTATCTATCTATCTATCTATCTACCTATCTATCTTATATCATATATCATATCGTATCAATATCATATATATTATATACCATATCAGATTTAAGACACTAGTAGAAGCTGTAATCCTATTCTCCCCCAGTTCCTAGTGGTTCACAGTCTTCTCCACTCTTAGAGGCCATCTGGAGGTTCCCGGGCTATGCCTAGTGGTCGCCAGCCTCCTGGGCGCCCTCTCCCGACCGCCGTACTATCGCTGGGCACAGATGCCCACGACCCCCAGGGGTTGCGGAGAACCTAGACTGGAGTTACTGGTCTCAGATGGCCAGGCTGAGACCAAGAGAGGACTGAAAGGGAGGCGTCTAAGCAAGGATTTGGCTGAGAGGACGCGGGGCCGAGGCTAGGCGGGGTTGGGGACTAGGGGTCGTGGGTAGAACTGGGGCTGCCGGGCGGGGCCACCCAGATGCTGGTTTTGAGGCTGCACTGCCGGGTATCGCCTTCCTTCCGGGGATATCTGGTCCTCTTTATTCCCGAATCTAAGCAGTTTGGACTCTAAGGACTTAGGGAGCGAGGAGCAGGGAGCCTCCGGGTTAGCCAGGTTTCGGGGAGAGAGTAGAGATTAGTCAGGCCTGTGCTCCGCCATCAGCGGCGACTCAGCTTCTCTCCAGCGGGGAAGCTGGACGCCGAGAAACCTTCGGATTACAGTGTTATTCAACAGCAGCTCTCCAGGGGTTCCTCCTCTGAATCTGCATTTAACAGCTCCTGGGCCAGGGCTGGCGGCCTGAGCAGGGCGCCCTGTTGCGTGTTAATCCTGACTGGCCCGTGACGTCTGGGGACAAGTACTGTGGCTTGCTGAGATGAAGCTCAGAAGCCCTGCTGGCCCCACAGGTTAAAAGCCAAGTGCTAGCTGGCTCCCTGGGGTGGGGGCAGCCTGGGGGCGAGGGAGGGCACCGCAGTCCCGGTCTGGGCAGCCCAGGATTCAGGGCGCCTGGCCATCAGGCCCAGATCTAGAGCCGGTCTGAGCCACTGCGAAGGGTTCTCAAATGGTCCTGGGAACTTTGATTGAGATGGTTTTATCTATTTGCGAAATTCAGAATGCCCCCCTTTATAGCGTAGTTTGAGTGAAGCGGTTTTAAAACCGGCTTCAAACTTGATTGAAAGCTCTGCCATATTTCGAAGTAGCATGGAGAGTCATCCTTGGGAGATTTCAGCTTCCTGGTAGAGGTTCCTATAAGTCAGGGGCAACCTAATGTCCTTCATGGCATGTATCGGCTGCTTAGAAAAAAAAAAAAGTGATGAGGCAGCAGATGTTTACCAATACTAGAAACAGTTGCAATGTGTTTTTATCTCCTCAAACACTGGACACACCAGCAGTGGGAAGGCAGTGGGCCCTTACAGCTTGTTTCTGGATGCTTACATTTAATATACTTTTTTTAAAAAGTTGTAAATGCTTCATGGGATCCTACTTAAGAATTTATTCCTGAGCCTCTCAGTGCACAATCTTTGCAGGATAAGGAGTCTTAGCATTATCTGACTTCACTGAGACTCGAGTGTTGTGAGTCACATGATGTATCCTTAATTCATTTTTTGAAATATGTCAGAGGAAAATTATGGCAAGATTCTCTTTAATGATTAAATAATAAGGTGTTGACTGCTTGTCACTACACGGGCTAATTGGGATGCACATTCCAGATCCTCTGTTGCTTTGAATTAAAAAGTTACTTATTTAGCAGGTATGTTTTCATTGTTATTTCCTGCTTGGCTTTTATATTTATGTATGGATTTGTGAGTAGAGATAGATTGATTCTTAATAGAGGTGTTTAAAACATTTAAGAAAAACAATAAGAAAAAAAAAGGCATAGGGTCTAGTCTATGCAAATAGCCCAGATTAATGACAATGTTAAATGTTAGCCAGGTTTAAACGCTAATAGTACACATACTGCTAGCCCCTTTCCAGTTCCCTTCTTTCTCCTCACTTCCTCCTTTCCTTAGCTGCCCCCTGCCCTCCCAGTAGAAGTCTCTAGTGCAAGTCCCATGGTTAATAGAAAGCAGCAAAATACTAATGCTACTTTGTACAAAGCAAAGCCCATAACTGTAACGATTGTTCCTGGTTTAACTAACTCTGAGGCAATAGGTCAATCCCATTGGAATGGCTCCACTGCTCACCATGCAGAAGTACACAGAGCAGTTGTGTCCACTATGACTATTGGACTAATACCAAGGGAAGAGAAAGGGAGCCGGAAATAAAGGATGAAAATGTGCGTTCTCCTTTCCAAAAGGCAGCCAATATGTTAACACTGCCCAACTCTGACAATTAACTTTGAATCACTTTGTTTTCAGACACTCATATATTCATATCATATCTTAAAATGCTTGGCACAGTCCAAAAGATGTAAAACACAGCTGTTTCTGGGCAATGGGAGGAAAAAATATGCACAGAAACTTCAGACTCAAGAAACGAGACTGTGGATCTGTAGCTGCAAAATGGTTATTAAGGACAGGCAGATAGGCTGAAGTATTAGCCTGGGGTTTACTTTTATTATACAGTCAGCTTAGCCTCCCCCGCTGTTCAAAGTACATTTGGAGAAACTGCAAAGAATGACAACAGATTTTATTAAGACTCTCAACATCAACGAAAATATTTTCAACATAGATTCAGATGAAACTTTTTTTTTCATATTGGCAACATTATGGTTTCCATTGCAAAAGCAATATTTTCTTATGGAAAGTAAACATGTCAAAAGCGTGAAGCTGTAGAGTATATGCATGTGTTTGTGTGTGTCTTCCTGGGGATTAGACTCTACCTAAGTAAGTGCTCTACCACTGAGCTACACAACCAACCCCAAAGGTTTTAATAAATAATCATTTAATCATCAAACACAACCCAAGGATGTATACAGAAACTTCTAAAGGAAAGTGGGCATGCAGCCAAAGTCCTACAGGGCCTAGCAGGGAAAATCAAAAAATGAACATGAAATAAGACTTCCTGTAAGGAGTCTATAATTCAACATTATTTGACTCCACTGTCAAGGAAATAGTTGAAGGACAGTAAACTGATATGGTTCTCAGTCATTTTTGTTACACAGTCTTAAATGTTTGCAACTGTCACATTTCACATGGCCTCTTTTTTTGGATTATGACATCTGTCATATTTGTATTGAAGTGACACTCCAATTTATGCTCTAGTTGAAACAGAACCTTTTGCCATTTCTTCTAAGGTAAAAAAAGTTGATATTTCAGATTAAATACAATTATGAAAACTACTCCTTTCCAAATGAAAGAGATGAGAGTGTCTGCATATGGCACATTTATGTGGCCATCCTACAGATGTCAAAGGTTTCCAACAATACTGAATAAAACAGAACTATAAATCACAGGAGGCTTGCTGTTCTTGCTCAGCTGAAAATATCCAGATGTGGTACTTGTTTAAAGTTAGGGTCTCTGGCACTAGAGAGATGGCTTAGTGGTTAAGAGCAATTGTTGTTCTTCTAGAAGACCTGGCTGGGTTTGATTCACAGAATCCACAGGATGGCTCAAAACCATCTATAGCTCCACTTTCAGGGGATTCAATGCCCTCCTTTGTTGACCTATGTGGGTATCAGACATGCACATAGTATACAGAAATACATGTAGCCAAAATACTAATACATATAAAATTAAATAAATATTAAAAATAAGAGAAAGTTAGGGTCTAGGAGCTGGGGTGGGGCTCAACAGTGTGATACTTGCCTAAACATGTGTGAGGCCTTGAGTTTAATTCCCAAAACTACAAAAAGATATCTTTTAAACATAAAATAAAAATGGAAAAAACTTGAAACACATACTCTCTCAGCTCAATTTTTAATAATAAGGCTAAGGTTTGACTTTTGAAACACAGTAAAAGTTTGACATCTTTGCTATAGTTAATAATTGTATAGGTGACTCTAACATGTATAAATTAAATGTGCAGACAATCTCGGTGGTAGTGGAACATGCCTTTAGTTCCAGCACTTGAGAGACAGAGGCAGAGGCAGGCAGATCTCTGAGTTCGAGGCCAGCCTGGTCTATAGAGCGTGTTCCAGGATAGCCAGGGCTAGCTACACAGAGAAACTTTATCTCTGAAAAACCAACCAACCAAACAAACAAAAAATAAATATGTAATCTGCATAAATGAAAGAAAATGGACCTTTATGTAATATACAAGATAAGCAACCATCTACCCCACACCCTCAGATGAACATGCTATGATTTCAGAATTATGGAAACGAGGGGATCTTTGTAAATTCTTAAACAGCCTCTCTAGGAAATGCATCTATATGGAGCAAATGTTAGATTTTTCCACGTTTACAAATGTGACATTTTAAATAAATGGTGTAAAGTATACTTTGTAAAATAAATGAGAATACATTTGTTTAAATATTTGTCACTAGAACCTAATTTCAATCAGTTTGATACACTCAAGTGCACAGAATTAATGCAGTTGGTAAACCTGGGCTGTCTTAGGCAGCTTCTCTTAATCTAGAAAATACACTCTCATTAAAGGAAAATATGATCATACAAATGTTGTACAATTATGTTTTTCACTTGTTTCAGAGTTCCTAAAATTGACTAAAGCACACTATAAAGTGTGTATTCCCCTGTGAAAAACGACTTTTATCTAGACGTATTCAGTTAGATTCCTGTTGTTTATTGTTAGCGTAAGTAGACATAGTCAAATACAAATTATAGCCAGAATTAAGTCATGGAATTTTCTGAAGCTCTGAAATGATGCCTTTGTGTTCTTTGCATGACATATGCAGCTGTGTATAGAAATAAACTACTAGAGAATAAATAACTTACAAAAATAAATTTTATATTATTTATAATTCCCAGAAATATGTTTCAACTATCAATCCTTTGGCACTTCAGGACTCACGGTTCATAGATTTATGTTCAAGTGAGGGGCTTGCCTGTGCAGTGTGACAGCTCTTTGAAAATCTTAAATGAAAGTCTCTTCTTGTACAGATGTCAGGCACGAGCACAGTGTATATATGTAAGAAGTATAACTTTAGAAACAACCACAACCTTTTTTTTTTTTTTTTAGTTTAATAAGATCAATCAAACTTTATAGTTGCGCTGTTCTCCGTTTCCCGTAGCATACAGCCTTCTGCTTTACAAATGGTTTAAGCAGAGGGTATTCTGAGTCATTTAGAATTTATGACAGTAACATTTCCAGTGATCTTGGCATTACCCTAAAATCGATGTACAGCAACTCTTGCTTCAGAGCTGGGCAGCACAAGGTAACCTTGAGGGCACTGTGGCTTGTGGGCGCCCAGTCCTGTAGTCTCTCTTCACACTGCTGCCTGTAATGCCTGGCTGTGGATTTTTGTAGTGAGGAAGAGCTGCAGTGCTCTCTCTTCTGGATCACTTTGGTTTTTCTTTGTTTTGAAAAGCTTCTCTGACTAACATTTGAACCTGCTTTGCCTTGTTGGTTGTTAGCCACACATGGGATTATTTCCAGGGAAGATGCTCTCCTTTTAGAATAGGAATGGGCAGAGACTAAAGCCTTGGAATGCTGCTAACATGTATAGTTAGCTGAAAAGGTACACACTATCAGTCTCAATTTCCTCCTCTGGGGCTGCCAACACTGGGTGAACAGGTCAGTAGATTTACGTGTCTTCCCTCCTCTATTCAGATGGCTAGTTTTGGTGAGTGTATTCTTGTTTTGTTTTGTTTTGTTTTGTTTTGTTTTTCGAGACAGGGTTTCTCTGTGTAGCCAGGCTGGCCTCGAACTCAGAAATCCACCTGCCTCTGCCTCCCAAGTGCTGGGATTAAAGGTGTGCGCCACCACCGCTGGCAGGTGACTGTATTCTTAACTAATGGTCCAGATTTGGTCCAGATCTCCATGATTTGCATTGTATTCTGAATTTACATTCCCATTATGCCTCAGAGAAAGACTTTAAAGAGAAGTGTGTCTTAATGGCTATTATGAAACTCTAGAAAATTAAATCTATGAAGAAATTGACACAGCTGTCAAGGGACAAAGGACAGAGCAGTTTGATGTAAACTTTGTTTTCTTATATCATCTTAACTTACAAAATGCTTCTCTTCTCTTAAAAGATTCAGAAAGGAGAGAGTACACACATCCTTAACAATAAAATACCTCTTAAAACTCTGCAGCTGTTTGGATGTGTTCCCTAACATTAACTTAATTTGATAGGTAAGCTATAATTAGCTGAGACCTGTAGTGTTTTCTGTTATCCAGAAGTTATTCCTTAGTGGTTTGGAAAGTTAATTCCAAACTGAATGGCGTACAGTGTCTGATAGTCTAAGACATACCCGTACTATTTACATGAAATAAAGTGTTTGTCTGCAGAGCCTCAAAGGAGAGATCCATCTGGGAGTTGGGCTAATGATTTCTACAATGTAAAGTCAAAGCCAAGTAACTCACGAGCCCCCTTGGATGGCTTCTGAATGTAGCCTTCCTTTCTGTTTATTGCGGTGTTGAATTTATTCAAACAAGCAAACAAACAAAAACCCTGTGCCATCCATAGGATTAAACTCAGACCTAGTATCTTAAATCTTTATTAATCACAAATACCAGCAATGTAGAGATTACACCAAAAATAGCATCAAGTGTGTTGGCTGTTATGTGTTCCGTCAGTACAATCAGAACAAGGCTGTGCAGTAGAATGAAGCTGAGCATCTGGGCTTTACTTGGAACATTGGGTTGGGAGTTGCTGTCAGATATGGAGTTGTCTTTAGTCCCCGGCTGAAGAGATTTTAGGGTACAGATTTTGGATAACTGGTCATTGAATAGTACCTTTATTTGAGATTGTTACTCCTGGGTCTTCTGAGTAGCCACATTGCCTTTCACTCTTGGACATGTCAGTAGATGGGTCACTTATTCATATTCCATCGTTTGCCTGGTTTAAGGGAATTTACCCCACAATTCCACCAAATGTATAAGCTTTTTCTTCATAAGGCAAGGGTGGCGTTTCTCCTTAAGTTCATTACTCTTAGTGAATGTATACTGTCCTCTTTCACAGGGTCGTACCTGTCCATGAGGCCAGCTTCAGTTTTGTTGCCGTTGTTTGGTTGGTTTGGGGACAGAGTCTTGCTAACTGACCTTTAACTTAAGAAACATGGACCAGTGGTTCTCAACCTTCCTAATGCTGCCACCCTTTAATATAGTTCCACATATTGTAGTGATCCCCATCCATAAAATTGTTTTCATTGATGCTTCATAACTGTAATGCTGTTATGAATAGTAATGCCAATATCTGATATGCAGGCTATCTCATATGTGACCTCCAAAGGGGCTGAAACCCACAGGTTACAAACCACTGAAATAGACTTATTTGGCCTCAAACTCAAAGAGGTCCACTTGACTTTGTTTTTGGATGCTGAGGTTAAAGGTATGTGCCTTTCACACAGGGTAGCCATCTTCGTTTTAGTTCTCGTGATTTTCTTGGCCACAGTTTCTACTAAGGAAAAATTAGGAACTTTACGGTTTGAACTGAACTTACTGATAAATTAATTTTTAAAGGAAAGTAACTGAGTAATAGACAGAGCAAGCTTCCTTTCTTTCAGTATTTTCTCTGTCCCTATCCCATGCTGAAAACTTCTGAGAAATACTGTTCATGAAGTCTTCACAGCAGCTGCTTGTGTGGTGACTTGGCCTATGGGTTTGCGACATTTGAGGATGTTTACAAGCTGTGTTCAATAGTAACATGGTCAGAAAGCATTTAGAGTCCTGTCCTGTACTTGGTTGTATGGAAAAGGTCGTAGTCTACTAATGATCAAAGGTCTATGCTCATCAAGTGTTTTGTTGTTGAGCAAATATTTTTTATTCTAATAATTATTCCAATCCAGCTACAGCCTGTATTTGAGTGAGTTTATTATAAACATCTCTATTCCAGAATTGGGACTTGGTAGCAGCTTGTTTTTTTTTTTCCCAAGTTACCTTGCCCTTCCACTTAGGTACATTGTTCTTTACTGCACTACTGGGGCATTCTGAAGGTTTGCTTGGCACCCTGACAGTGAGCGGTGTGAGTGTCAGTTATATAGCTCTCTCTCACGTGCTGTTTACCTGATACTTAACAGACTTCAAACAGTGAGAAAAAGCCCAAGGTGCCCAGGATATGACTGAAGCCTGGCTTTCTAAGTGACTATTTATTTATTTATTTATTTATTTATTTATTTATTTATTTATGTGTTTTGGCTGCATGTACAGCAGTGTGAGGGTGTCCAATCCCCTGGAATAGGGGTTACAAATAGTTATGAGTCACCATGTGGGTGCTGGGAATTGAACCCAGCTCCTCTGGAAGAGCAGCCAGTGCTCTTAACTGCTGAGCCATCTCTCCAGCCCTCCATGACTGGAAAGTTTTAACAAGGGACCTTGAGGCTCAGCACCCTGCCCTGGAACACACTCTCTTTTTCATTGACCTCTAAGCTAAGTGCTTGGATACAAAGAAGCTAGGGATTCCTGAGAAGCAGAAACTCAAGTTCAGTTTCAGGAAGCTTTGAGAAGATTCTCTCTGATGACCGTATCTCACATAAATCATGGAAAAGGGTGAATAAATCTCCTCCCCACCTCCAAATTTAACATTGCCAGGTGGCTCAAAGATTTGGGAATCCTTGGAAACAACAGAATCACACTTGGTTGAAAATATAAACATCCAGAAATGCTTCAGCAAATCTTTAAGAAAGTGAGATGAGATTTTTATTGTAACCTTCACGAGTATCAGTGTTAAGTAAATGTTTCTGTGATGGGAGGAGAAAACAAGACTGTAAAGTAACTAGAGTTTTCTTCCTCAGATCAGGATTGGGGACATTTCTGGTGTGGGAGTAAAAAAGTAGAAGAGGTAAAACTTTGGAAACACTTGAGAAAAAGCAATCAAGTCTGCTGACTTCCATACTCTCTCTCTCCTGCAGTTGGCAACCGCCCCCTCCCCCATACATTCTAGGGACAAAGCACACAAATGTGAATGTGGACTTTAGTTGAAAGGTGATGTCACTTTACCTTGGTGAGGCTCTCCTGTGGTTTCTGAAATGGAGAATGGTCAATCTCCACTCACCCACTCACCATGAGAACCAAGGAGTACCAGGAGAACTGTGCCAAACAGTGCCCCCAAGCACTCCATTAAACAACATGCTTTCTTTTTAATTACACTCTGTTCATCTTTCAAAAACATCAATTGACTTGACAAAAAGAGATGAGTACTGTTTGACACAGGTATTGTTTTATAGAAAATTTTATAATTACAGAGCTTCAAAAAATATAATTGTTACTTTTAAGTAGGTCACTATCATTCTGCTATTAATCATGGAAGAAAAAGAGACTGAGCTTGGCACACTCCTGTAATCTCAGCACTCAGGACGCTGAGAGGTAAGAGGACAGAAAGTTTGAGGCCAGTAAGATGTTGTCTAAAAACAAAACAAACAAAAAAACCCAACTCAAAACAAAACACAAAACAAAACAGAACAGAACAAAATGCATCAAAGCAGCTGGGGGTGGTGATGCACCCCTATGATCCCAGAAATGGGAGGAAGAGGCAGGCAGAGCTCTGCGAGTTTGAGGCCAGCCTGATCTACAGAGATACATAGTGAGACTCTTGAGAGAAATAGAGATAGAAACAGAGACACACAGAGAGGTGGGGTGTACAGGTAGAGAGACAGGCATAGAAAGAAACAGAGATACAGGTATATGTAGAAAGATGAGAGGGAGCGACAGAGAGAGAAGGGAGAGGGAGAAGGAAAGGGGGTTGGAAAGAGAGAGAGAAGGAGGGATGCAGGGAGGGAGGGAGGGAGAAGAGAGAGAGAGAGAGAGAGAGAGAGAGAGAGAGAGAGAGACAGACAGACAGAGACACAGAGAGAGACACAGAGAGAGACAGAGAGAGAGGAGACTTGATCCTCAGACAACTGATACTGTAGCAAACCACTGAAAACTCACTCTTATGAAATTTGATTGGCAGTACTGGATGAATCCTGTGCTTAGTGCTTTCTACGAATTCCTTGAAGTGAGTGCGCTATGTCCATGCAGTTGTTTATAACGTGTGCTAAGGATGCAATGTTTTAAGCATCATTGCTGGTAAAATACTTGCTTAGGAAGTTTGTGGTTTGTGGTTGTTTCATGTAAGACACCTTTGAGTTTATCTTAATTTCTTTAAAGGACATGCATCAAGTTTCCAATAGATAATAAAACACTGTCTCACAAAAGGGACTTAATAACACTGTGTGTGCTAGTATTTAGTTATAGAATCTTCTCCGCTGTGGAACAGAAATGGTATGAAGATAACACAAATTTCAGTCAAAAGCCATCAGATACAGAGTGTGGCTTGAAGTATTTAGAAATAAATATTTGCAAGTACAATGGTACTGGTTGGGTTAGAGCTTCATTTGTTTGTTTCAGTCAAAGGTTAAATGCTGTGAACTAACGTTCCAAGGTATGATTTCCAAAGCAACACAGAAAAGGAAAGATGATTATTTATTTATTTATTTATTTATTTATTTATTTATTTATTTTTGAGATAGCATGTCACTATGTTGCCTACATTGGCTTTGAACTACTGGGCTCAGCTTGCCCTGTTGCTGGGACTCCAGACACATACCAGTGTCTCTGGCATAGACACACTCACTAGGAAACTCTTTAATAAGGCATTCTTTCTCTTCTGTTCACTGTTTGGGCCCCCCCTCCAACAGCCTGCTTAGCAGAATTGGAACATTTGGTACACATGAACCTTCTCTAACTTATCTACTCTTTATGCCAGTTTTGAGACTTGGGTAAAACTGGTTGCCAATACTTGTCAACTGTCCTTTAGCTATGATTATTCTTTTGCCTTGTAAGTTGTTGAATGTACCCCTTTTGGAAACCTGTTGTCCTCTGGGGCCACAGGGAGGTCTTTGTGGGATGTTGTTAATACTGATTCTCAAAATAGAAAAGTTGCAGAGAATCCGTCAGCGCTGCATGGATTCATCAGGAATGCTTTTTGAAACGTTCTGGGTGTTCTTTTACATTTATAGATCTTTGCTTTGCATTGTTCATCTTTAAATTCTTCTATGAATCATCTCAACTATGTACATGAATAGTTCTGAGAATTTCAGAGTAGAGACCTAAAAGATGCCAGCTGTGGGCAAGAAGGAGTTTAAGAAGCATTGGGAAAGATACTGCATCTGAGCTTCCCCCTTACTGCCCCTCAGTCATATCATAGTAGCCAGGTCCCAGGTATTGAGAAGAGAATGAAGCACGGACATTCGTGTGAGACTAGGTGACATACATAAGAGCTAGCAGATTTAAAATGTCTTATCTGATGGCCAAGCTGCTTTAAATTTCATTATGATATAATTTATAACATTTAAAATCACCCTCTATGTCTTTCTACCTTATGCTTATGCACATAAGCATAAGGTATATATAAGATATATATATATATATCCATATGTGCATGGGTGTATACACATGTACCTTTGTACACTTGTACTTCAATGATTCTTGGAACTCACAGAATCACCTGATAGAAAACTCTTTATTTATAGATGAAATGACTCCTTGGAGAATTTTCACCAAAGGGTTGGTGGGGTTTTTAAATTTTTATTTATTTATTTATTTATTTATTTATTTTTGCACAAAAATTCTTCCTCCTCTCCATGCCTCATTACACAGAGATAGGGGATTCAGTGTTTGAAAAAAAAATATCATTTATAGGACTTATTTGTGGTACACATAAACTAGGAAATATAGAATTCAGTTCAACAAATACTGTCTTCATTCCCATAAATTATCCACTATGGCTACATATTGTCATAATATGTAACATATAACAAGTAACATATATACAATGTAAATGTGTGTGTGCACGTATGCACGTGTACGTGCGCATGCAATACAGCAAAGTTGCTTAGTCATCAAGGTTTTCACACTTGAATTATGTATGAAGACACCAGCTAGCACCAGGGGAGTGGGTGCTGTGCCTAAGGAATGTCTAGATAGCCAACCAGATATATGTCTAGATTAAGAGTTCACACAGTGACTGTCAGCAGAGGAAGTGTGATTGTGTGGTAACAGTCGAAGACCCTGAGAGAGGATGCTGGACTTCCATTGCCTCACCACAGATTTACCATCTGCCCTAGTCTCCAAAATTAACCCTTGGGCATCTAGTAGTGAAGTAAAAGCCCATTTTATTACGATCTGAAATAGGGACATAATAAGATCCTAGCCATGTGTGGTGACAAAAACCTTTGACCTCAGCACTCAGCAGGCTGAGGCAGGTGGAGCTCTATGAGGTCAAGAGTAGTCTGGTCTCCATCGTAAGTTCCCAGACTTACAGCAAAAGACCTTATCTCAAAAACAAACAAAGAACTGTACAGGCCTACAGATTTGGGGAAGGTGAGGGAGTGAGGTAAAGGAAGAGAAGAAAATGAGAAGAGACCAAAGAGTTGGTGAAGACAGTAGGATTGAGTGTGCCCAGGAGACACCCTTTTAAACAGCCAGGGGCTGATTGGTAAGAAGACTTGTCACCCAGATGACCAACACCCCTGCTTACAACTGCCACTAAAGCCAACTCCAGGGGTTGCAGTGTTCTCTTCTGACCTCTGGAGGCATTGTTGTTGTGTTGTACAAATAAACAAGTAGGCATCTGCATGCTCACATGTGTGCACAAGCATGCACATGTGTGCACCCCTCCAACACACACACACACACACACACACACACACACACACCACAAATAAAATAAAATGGAGTAAAGTGAGATAAAGTAAACCTTATGTCAGCAGCAATTGCTTCCCACACTTCGTTATCTTTCAGCAGGAGATGTGGACCTGGAGATGTTTAACCCAAGAACCCTGTTTAGTATTTAAACCATTTCTAAACACTGTTCAGATATTTTAAACTTTATTATTATTTTTTAAGTGCATTGGTGTTTTGTGTGGATGCTTGTTTGTGTACCACATGCATACAGACCTGCAGAGGTTAGACGAGGACGTCAGATGCCCTGGAACTGGAGCTACACATGGTTGTGACCGTCTATATGGATGCTGGGAATCAACCATCTGGAAAAGACATCAGTGCTCTTAGCTACAGAACCTTCTCCCCATCCCCTCCTTAAAACACTTTAATGTGGACCTTCACTCCACAGCCTCTGTGTATATCAAAGTATTATTTTTTTTGAATGCTTCTGACGTTGGAAAAATGTCTGAAGCTTAAAGGGGGTAGACACAGATTTATTCCATTAAAACAAGCAAACACACACACACAGACACACATAGACACAGCCAGAACTTCCTTCGATTATCTGAATTTTGTTTAATGAATTCCAGGAATCTTTTTAAGTTCCTATAAAGAAATTTATGCTTTTTTTTAATTATCTATATTTTTAGTTGAGAAGATGTAGACTCAGAAGAACATCTCTCCCTCATCTCTACAAAGTGCAGGTGTCTAGAAATAGTGGCTCAATGGACTTAGTGGTTGACAGGGAGTTTTGGCTCTAAAGCAGATGCAAATGAAGCCAATAAGGACAGCAGTGGGAGTGCCAGTTTATCCAACGCTAAATTATCACACCTCAGAACACCTCAGCATCTCTCATTTCCCAGTTTCAAGTCCATACTGATAAATAGAATCTTGTTTCCCACTGAAGTGACTCACTTGGCTTCTCCTTCCTTCCAGTGTCTCTGCATTTGTGTTTTTCTGGACTTTTTCCTTGGATGGTTATCTTTGATTACAGGGTTTGTCAAGACTTATATTGGCTGATACCATGTGCCTGTGAGGATCTAAGAAAGACACCTTGGAGGCAGAAAGTGGAGAAATGGGGTCAGTTAGCTTTGGCTCTCCTGGCGTGGTGGGATGGTGCCATTTGGCAACTCCATCCTCTATGATAATGGCTAAATGTGATATGTGTGTGCAGGTGTGCATGGCATGTGTAGGCATGGTGCACATGACCATCAAGCATGTGACCATGTGTGTCATGTGGACCAGGATTCTTTGGATCGGGAAGACTTGGTCTCTGCCCTTTGACAGAATTCAAAGGTGAGACTTCTTTCAAGTCATTATAGGTTCTTTGCTAGAGAGCCCTGGTGATATGGGAGCACACGTCTGTCCCCAGTGAGTACCTGCCGACCTTGAACCCGACTTCATTCACTGACTTTCCACAGCAGCCAGAAGACCTCTTCTCTACTGAGATCACCAGATTCATTTCTTTACCATTTTGACTGAGACCAGGAGGGTAGGGTTGTCTCTATTGTTTTGCAGTAAAAAAGGTGTAATTTTAGTTTAGAAAAGAGGATTTTAACATCATTTAACACCTTAACAAGTGATAAGCTTAAAGGAAACATCAAATTATTTTGAATACTACAAGGTGATTTATAACATATCAAATTAAACTTGATGGGGTGGGAACAAGCAGACCACTGTGAAATAACACTATTCCTGGCTGAACGGCAGATCAGTTTGCATTCTCTGGGTACAGACCAGCTGCGAGATGGTCTAACTTAGTCTGTTTCTCTGTTGCTTGATAAATATTATCACCAAAACCAACATGGAGGAGGAAAGGGTTTATAAAGGTTACAGTTGCATGGCACAAGGCATCATCAGAGGAAGCCGAGCCAGAAACTCAGGGCAGGAAACTGGAGGCAGGAATGGAAGCAAAGACCATGGAAAACACTGCTTTCTGCATGACTTGCTTTATGGCTTGCTCATCTTGGTTTTATATAAAATCCAGGACCCCCTGCTCAGGTGCAGCACTATCCACAATTGACTGGGCCCTCTCACATCCATCATTAATTAAGAAAATGCCCCATAGACTTGCTTAAAGGCCAATCTGATGGAAGCATTTTCTCATTGAAGTTCCCTCTTCTCAGATGACTCTCCATTGAGTCAGGTTGACGGGTTGGGGATGGGGTGGCAATACACCTGTGTGTGTAGATGTTTCTAATTTCCCCATTAGACCTGTAATGCTGTTGTTTCATGAGTATTTGCTGCATGTTTGCAACATGTATACGCTGTATCTGCTGTATCTGCATGGGGCACAGGTTTAAAGTTTTTTTTTTAAGTGATTTTATTTTATTTTTTCAGATAGTATAAAAATACTGGGTTATATTGTGACATTTTCATACATCTGTGTCATGGTACTCATATTTACTCTCCATTCTGTCCCTTCTCCTTCCTTACCCCTCCTCCTTCCACCTTTCTTCCTTTTAATTGTTCTGGGGAGGGGCATTTTTAAAATTCATTTTTACAGATAAAATCGTTAAGGTTAAAGAAATTGTGACTTGTTTAAAACTATGTAAGTGGTACACCAAAGTTTTAGGATTTGCCTAATTTTGTATCCTTCCTTCCTTCCTTCCTTCCTTCCTTCCTTCCTTCCTTCCTTCCTGCTTTTCTTCCTTCCTTCTTTTCCTGTGCAATGCTATAACTAGCTATTAATATATTTTTATAGTAGATGTAAGTATTTGATACATATTTAGATTCTTCAAGTATCTGTGGCTGTCTTGTCATATTTAACATAAACACTCACAATATCAGATATGATCAGGTAGGGATCCCCTGTCTATTGATTAATCTATTAATTTGCTCAAAAATATATTTGTGGGGCTGGAGAGAGGTGGCTCAGAAGTTAAGATCCTGTAGTGCTTTTGCAGAGGACCAGAGTTTGGCTTTCTGAGTCCATGTTGTATAACTCACAATTGCCTGTAACTCTAGTTCCAGGGCATCTAATACCTCCATGAACACCTACACTCAAGTGCTCATACTCAAACAGAGAGAGACACAGACACACACACACAGACAGACAGACAGACAGACAGACACACACACACACAGAGAGAGAGAGAGAGAGAGAGAGAGAGAGACAGAGAGAGAGAGAGAGAGAGAGAGAGAGAGAGAGAGAGAGAAGATATTTTAAAATCATTTGTATATGTTATCATAAAAACATTTCCTAGGATGGGGAACAAAAGATGAATAAGACATGTTCTGAAGTATTCATTGCAGAGAATTGTAGATGGGCACAGCAGATTACCATAAAGCAACATGGTAGTAAATGTGACAGGTAAGATGAGGCTGTTTGAGTGCTCCAGAGAGAAGAGCCTCATCCAGGGACAGCATAGATGCATCACAGAAGGCTTAAATACTAAGAAAAAAATAGTGCCTGTGTCTCATAGGGCAGGGCAGGCCATCACAGACAGAGGAGGAAGGGCTTAGCTTCGAGTGATCACACGTGGCAGGGTTTGCTAGAATATAAGCAACAATGAGGAGAATGGCCCCCAGAGAGGCTCTGCAGGCTTCGTGAATCAGGCTAAGGAACTCAGACTGTACTCCATAGGCAGCAGGGAGCAGTTCATTCCGCATCACTTCATGAACACCATCACAGGGCTATGCTTGATCCTCAGAACCTAGTGGCGAGAAAACCAGTGCCATCCCTGCCTTCATGGGGCTGGAGCTTTAGTGAGACTCTGGAATTCCTAAGCTGGGGAGATTTGTGTGACAATTATTTGGTGGTAAAAGTGGATAAGGCATGATGACTTATTATTATAAAAAGAGGGGAGGGGCACAGATTGTTATTGAGCCATGCCCCTCCCCTGAACAACTGAAAGGAAGAAAGGTGGAAGGAGGAGGGTTAAGGAAGGAGAAGGGATGGGATGGAGAGTAAATATGAGTACCATGGCTCATATTGTTATTGTTGTTGTTTTTACCCCAGAGGATGGGAAGACATGGATTGGGATGAAGAATAACATAGAATAAACCAAACTGCTGCATACCTGCAGTGTTAGCACTTAAAGGGTGGAGGAGGAGAATTGCTATAAGCTTGAGGCCATCATGGTCTATCCAGTGAGCTCCAGGCCATCCAGTGGGACTATCTTTAAACAAAGAAGCAAAGAAATGAATAAGAGGTTTTGGAGAAAGAGGTTAGCCTTGGACTTGTTGAGTGAAGCAGGCATCTTTTCACGGAGGTGGCCAATCACACCGTTGTTCATATAAGTCAGAAGAACAGAGAAAAAAACCCAGAGGTACAAGCCTAGTCTATATTTGTGCTAATTCACTTTACACTAGAGAAAAGAGTTGTCTAAGGGAAAATGTCCAAGGTAGGAAGAGGCTTCAAGATATCTCAACGTCTAAGGCAGAGATGGAAAGAGCCACAGTATGTTTTAAATGTCAGTCTGCTGAGATAGGGCTGGGAAAGTCAGAAACAGTAATTCTAGCTAGTTCCCTCAGTTTTAGCTTTGAGTTGTCCCAGCTCTTAAAAGAGCAGTTTGGGCAGAATGCACTACTGTCCTTGTCCTGAAATGGCCTACAGTCAGGAGAGGCCATGCCTGCCCACTACCAGACGCTTGCAAAACCTCTTTCAGTAGAAAGCACTGGAGCTAAAACACTGAAAAGAGAACAAACTAAATGAATTTTTTTGCTTCATTCTTAAGAAGTAAAGGAAAAACAAACAAACAAACAAACAAAAACAAACAACAAACAAAAATCAGAAGCCTTCAAGCTGCTAGGGCAAGAAAAGAAGGTGAGAACTCTTGCTTGCTTTGAGTATTTTAAATTTCTGTCTTTTGAGGCCCTAGAAACACAAATGGGATTATTTTATATGTAACATATAATATTTACATATCAATCAAGAAGAGCTTCTGATAGATAAAGGTCCAGTTTCAGATGTCTTTTCCTACCTACGACAGTCGAGCCCTGTTTGGAGGGCATCACTGTGCCCACTGTGCAGTTCTATATGTGGAGAGTCAGTGAGTTCTGAAACCTTCTCTCTAGCTTTGTGTCTAGGCCTATAAGTATCTCCTAGACTAATGATTATTATACTTTTAGGGTCTCATGCTCCCTTGAGGTCTGATGAACAGTTACAGACATTCTCCCCCCCCCATAGAAAAAATAGGCAAATAAGTATGTATATAAACATATGAATTAGTAAAACAGACGCTCCCTGCCCCCGACATATTCCATAGGTGGTAACTGGACTTCAGGTTAGGGCCTTTGTGTTAGTGGTTTCCTCACTGATGACAACATAGTCATCACTCATTCTGAAATTGTGTACACTGAGGACATGGGGCTTCTTTAAGACTTAATTTAGGGTCATGACTAAGATTCGCTGTATATCTAACTCAATGCACCGTTGATTTTATTCTGTCAGCCTTACTTTCCAAGTGGCCCCAAGCAACTCACAACTTCACAGATTCATATGCTTAATCACATGCACATATTTTAATTTTAAAATAATGATTCTGTTTGGTGAGACCACATATACACGGAGACATGTGTTATAACTGAAACTCCCTGGTAGATGGCTTTTGGGGGAGTTCTTTCTGATTAGGTCTCTCTTACATATTTATATTGGAAGGGTTCATGAGCTGTTTCTGATACTTGGACTTTAATCTTGCTTAATGAACTGAAGTAAGCACAATTCTGGTTCTGTTTTGGTAACCCTGTGGATTTCTTCTGATGCTCAGTTTCATGTGACTACACCATTCTTGAAATGCTAATACACAATGCCAATTCAAGGAAGGACCACAAAAGTTAGACTTCATTGCAGGGAGCCGTGTTCAGTATTCACAGGCCTCCTGGAAGAGTAAGCCTCTCAGAAGAATGATCTTAGCTGGAAAATATGGGCGCCTTTTGGCGAACACACAAATTTAAACGTATAGGTTGCACGAAATTTGGATAAACTGAGGTAGAATCCAACACTTCTTGCATGAATGCCTGTATAATGCGGCCATAGCTGTGAGAAAAGAGGAGCCTGCATCTAAGACCCAACACAATGAAAATGCAATGAATCGGAATGCCTCACAGATCATAGCGGAATCAGAATTTCCAGCAAGGAAAATCTTTTCATGGTGAATTAAGTGGTGGATGAAGAAAAACGGTAATGAAAAAGGTGGGCACAGACCACAAACACTGAGCTCAGGGCTCACTGCTGAAGATTTAAGAACCTTAGCTAAAGCTATGCAGAATAGAATGTGGAAAATTGAATTTACTAAACAATTAAGCATTGAATTAATCTACATCCTGCACAGTAGAGAAGTGGGGGAGGGAGTGGAGCAGAACTGAATAAATCAGCGGAGCTCATTAAAAGATAGTGTGTATATCAGGTCTGTTGTGGCAGAAAGGAGGGCAGTTTCCTGCCTGACATGGAATGATTCCCTGGTTCTAAGTCACCTTTTTGGAGTCCTGCTCTTAATCAGATTAACCACCGTGTTTCTGATGAGGTTAGGCTGTGGCTCTGTATTTTAGCTTGTTATTGCTACCCTTTCTATTAATTACAAGTCAGATCACCAGTCAACAATAGTGGTGAGGGACAACATAAAGAAAATGAGGGTGCCCAGGAGACGTCACTCGCAGGATCTCATGCATCCTGAAACTCCCACGGGCTCCTGCAGCCTCCCACACGCCTTGCTGGTCTTTTGTTCAATTACAGTTAATGCAATAGTTTGCCATTTTCTCCTTCTAATTATATTTTCAAGTGGGATTTGTAGCACACAGAAAAACATCCTTTTACATGTTGAGGCACCGGGGTTTTGTGCCTGGCATTGTCTGTCCCCTGGGTGCTGTACCATTCTCTCTGCAGAGCTCTGAATAAACAAGTCCCCCTTTTAGAGCTGCAGTTGCACAAACTGAAAATTTATGCATTAACTGTTTGCATTCTGAGCATGTGTTCCAGATTGCATCTTACAGCATTCTTCTGGTCTGCTTTAAAATGTGTGTCTGCAAAAAAAACACGCTTCTCCTTTCACAGTTCACATGTCTCTCAATCATGGGATCCACATGTCAATTAGCACTGTTTTTGAGAATACGTACAATGGGTGACTTAAACACACAAGTGATGTGCTCTGTGGCTTGGTTCCATTTTGAGGGAGGCATCAGTCCTCAGGCCTTTAAGGGTGGGGTGAGGTGTCCTTGGAAGAGCACTAGGCCTCTCTTGGGGTTCCAGTGCAGCAGGACTTGTGGGCAGGATCTTTGATTTCTTGGCCCTGGACATCTGAATTGTTTGCTCTTTTCAGCTCTTCTCATTGTCTCTGGGATGGGTAAATGCCTTTCAAGAAATAAACAAACAGCAGTGATTCTACTAGGCATATTCCACTTGTGGAAGGGTCAATAAAATTTACTACAACACAGTCATGAACCATGACCGTCTATGACTGAAATGATTTAGACATATTTTACACATAAGGTCATCTTGCTCTTCCACTAATAATCTTGAAGACAAACATCACTTCCCAGCCAAGAGCCAGCTTTGTCTCCTGCATCCCTCCTACTGCAGAGGATGACCAGTGACTCATGAGGCTGGTTTTGAAAGCAAGTACTAAAAGCTCATTCAAGTCTTTTCTGGTGATAAAGAGAGATTTGGAAGAAGTATCACCACGATTGTTTTTCCTAAGAATTGAATTTACAGCCAATCTGAATGTTACTTTCAAATGCACCCAGTGATAAGAAGCAACATCTGTTTTCTGTTCAATAGTACAAGAAGGCTCGGCATGGGGCTGAGTGTACACAGTCCATGTGAATCTATGGTTAGCTTTTCTTTTTTGTCTATGTGCCTGGTCCATTTGTGGTGTACCATCAGGCAAACAGCTGACACACACTAGCTATTATAGACCAGGTCAGATTGTGATATCTTGAAAGTCCCGACAGGTTTGTTTCCTAGAATGAAGTAGAGGCCTCTGGGAACACAGTGTTAGAGACCAGCACCTCCATTTTTGCATTTTTGGTGTAGTATAGTTAGACTCAAGGGTTAGCAATACCCCCTTTATCTGAAATAGTTTCCTTGTTAATAAAGCATGTGGTTACTTACAGACTGACTATTATAATCTGGAAGCTGAAATTGGCAGCTTTTCAACATACCTATGCATCCCTGAGCAAGGACCAGTTTTGAAGATT
This sequence comes from Arvicanthis niloticus, assembly GCF_011762505.2. Taxonomy (NCBI): domain Eukaryota; kingdom Metazoa; phylum Chordata; class Mammalia; order Rodentia; family Muridae; genus Arvicanthis; species Arvicanthis niloticus. The sequence goes on from NC_047664.1 coordinate 23,594,922, forward strand.
GGGAATGGTGGCATGGTGTCCCTGTAGGCCTCCCCAAGTTTGTCCTTGTCTGATGGGATCACACCCTGTCTACAGATGGCTTTCACTCAGTTGTCTCATTTGTGCCCCACAGCCCTCTTGGAATAGAGACCATGATGACACGGCATCCACTCGTTCAGGAGGAACCCCGGGCCCTTCCAGCGGTGGCCACACTTCACACAGTGGGGATAACAGCAGTGAGCAAGGTAGGAGAGGTGTTCTCATTCTCCCTTGCTTCTTGCTTCCTGGTCAAGGGTTGAAAAATGTCAGAAAGTCAGTTACTATCCATAGATCTTCTCTGACAACATAAATCCCATATACTGTGAGAATCTGCTCATCTTGTTCAGTCTCTGGCCCCATTCTTCAGGGAATTCCTGTTGCCTGTCACCTGGTCACCTTCATGAGCCAACTGAGGCAAGATTAGAGAAATAAAGGAGGAATTAAAATATGTACAAATAGCATGGTACTAGTAGTTTGCTGTGACATCCTTGGGGCTTCTCAAGGGACCAGGAAGAAACCTCCATTAAGAATCCAAATAAATACTGTCTAATGATTTTTAGAAGGTCTAAATAAACACCTTAAGATTCTTAGAAAGAGCTGGTCACCTAGCTCGGTAGTAGAGGGTTTGCCTTGCATGCACATAGCCCTCAGTTTGATCCCAGCATTACCAAAAGTAGAGCGTGTGTGTGTGTGTGTGTGTGTGTGTGTGTGTGTGTGTTGGGGGTAATTCTTAGAAAGCAATTTGGCAACCTATGGTAGGGATCCCTCTGCACTGAGGCCACTTTTTTTCTGGTTTTATTTATTTGACTCTCTTTGAGGTTTAGTTTCATTGCAAAGCCAGATTAGACACAGGAGGGAGCCCACTTACTTTGTGTCGCTCTTTGGATGAATCCCTATGTCTACACTGGGGTGTTTATGGACATACTATGTTTTATAATAACTAGCAAGAATTAAAGCTTAAACATCATAGTAATCTTCTGCAACAAGGAGACTCAATAGCTAAATGTTTCCTGCTCCTGAGGATTTTGTGTCTAATTAATGAAATTAAAGTTAAAAAGTCTGCATCTGACGATGAAAGACTGCTTTCCTGAAGTTGCCCCTGGATCCCCAGTAGGCGTAACTTTAAAAGTTCGATTTTGTGATCATTTTTTACTGGAGTGTTATTCAGCAAGAAAGGAATTTGGTTGTGTAACTTAATTGAGGCACACCAATTAGAACTGTATAATCTACAATGGATTTAGCATGATTGATTGGGAACCAGGAGCAGGGAAGTTACTATTTTTTTAAAAGGCATATATGTGGTATCCACCCCCCCTCCACCAGAAATAACTTCTGCAAATATAATTTTAAGCATTGGAGACATTTTATTGTTCAAAAAAAAAAAAAATTGCTGACTTCATCAGAAGTAGAAGCCTAGTGAAAATGGAGCCTGGAATAGTAAGCCAGCTCAGAGCTGAGGTAGAAGCAGGTAACCTCTGACCTCTGACTTTTACTGGAAAATGATATGCAGCATAAATCCAAGAGGCCTTTTTTTTATTCTCTTTCAAGTGTGCGTGTATGTGCTATGACATCGGCATCGCTGCTCAGAGCGAGGGTAGTGTCAGCACTTTCTATCTGAGGCCTGGCTTGAACAATTCCACTTTACACTATGAGTTCTCAGAAAGGTGTAAATGCAATCTAAATTCTTTTTCCTACGGCCCAGAGCTGCTACAGGGGTCACAGCCTAGTGTTTTGTTTGTTTCATTTTTGCTTTTGTTTCTTGCTTTTAAAAAACATATATCATCTAAGGATCAGCTGGTCGTTTACCCGAGGCGTAAAAGCTTACAGACTGAGGAAATGTGCTAGAATTTAGGACTGGAATGCACAAGTTTTCCCAAACACAATCAGAGGATTTTTGAAGGACAAAGATCCAGTGCTATCCCCTGCCCCCTCTGCCCTTAGCTGGGACCAGAAATTAGGAGTTTGCATGTTTCTTATATTGGACCAATGATGGATGTCCCAAAGGAGATATGTGGTCAGGAGCCTTACACCCTGTGTGTGTCTAGCTTTCCACTCCTGCTGTTTCATTTCAATAATCTCATTTGAATGATCTTGGCTGAATCACTTGAAAACAATCCTTGGCTTGGAAACATGGCTCAAGTTTTTAAGAGCACTGATGCCCTTGTAGAATACCTGGGTTCCATTCCCAGCACCCATATCAAAAACTCATGTATCTCTGGTTCCAGGGAAGCTGATACCCTTTTCTGGCTTCCTTGAGTACTATACACATACAGATGAGCTGGCACATACACAAACATGTAAATAAAAATACATTTTAAAATTTCAAAACCTACGAAAATCGACCCCGGTGCCAGACAAAGCAGAGGACACCAGTACGAGATAGAGAAGGTTCAGGATGTGCGAAGGTCCCTGTGCAGTGCAGACCCACGTGCCACAAGTTTCCTGCATGAAAGATTCTTCTCATCCCACCCTCTCCCTCATCCGTCCACCTAAGAGCCAAAGCCGGTTACCCCCACTGCGAGCAGACAGGGATTTTATGTGCTGAACCCTGCCTCCCACTAACTTGGACCAGCAGGAAAAGGAAGTGTACCTTTAGTCTTCCTAGCTTTCCGGGTGGCTTTTCTCTAGCACACGAGGTTATTCCTGCTGAATGCAGAATGATGCCTGAAAGTGCTGTTAAAACAGCTTTGGGCATTTCCATGCTAACCAGGACTCTCCTAAACCTGTTTTCTTATCCCTGAGACCTGTGGAGTTGGGCCTTTGTGCAGCGTCCGGATTAACTGTGCACAGTAGCATCTGCATGCTTTTCCTGTCTGCCCCTTCTGGCAAGCCTGGGAGTGGAAGCGGTGCCAGTGTTTGGCTCATCGTACACGTCCTAAATAGTTATTTACACAGTTTGAGTCCATTTTAGTCAACTGGATAAATAATAGCCCTCTTCAAAAGATTTATAAATTCATAAATATGCCCTCATACATACCCAATAGAAAGAAATAGCTAAATCTGTCAAGAACATTCCCAAAGAGGTGTTTCCCCCACAGGCAGGAGCAGGATACATTTCAAAACTTTCTTCACTACATTATTTGAATTGAACTTATTGTTAGTTTTTTTTTTAAATCACTTCCTTAGAGTAGCTGTGGAACAAAATAAATGGGTAGACAGACAGACAGACAGACAGACAGACAGACAGACAGACATAAAAAGTCCCTTAAGCTTTGGCTATCGGTTAAATAGCCTGTCTTCTGCAGAGTGTAGGTACTAAACACCTATGTACATTTCATATGAGTCCTGTATTTTTCTGAACCTTCAAGAAAGTAAGTCATCTAGGAAAATCTTAACCTGCTGATAAATTCAGAAGGTACAGTAACTCTTAGAGCTTTGGAAATTTTGGAAATTCTCTTACACCTGATCTTTTTCACATTAATAACTGTTATAATCAATAAAATAATTTCAAGATAAATTTTGCAAAAGGATAAATAAATAAATCAAGATGTAGGCATTCAGAAGAAAACATAGATAAGGTTTATAATTATGAAGACACCGAGTATGTTATGATTGAGGGATTCAATGTTAATTCATGATTTGCACAATATGTCCATGTTGGACTTCCGTTGCCATGTCAAAACATCTTGAAACAATTCCTTAAAGAAGGATTTATTTTACTTTCGCTCACTTCTTCAAGGGTGGAAACCTTTATTTTCGCTCACTTCTTCAAGGGTAGAAACCTTGAAAAAGCCTTGCTCACTTCCACCTCCCTCGTGTCTGAGCATGTGTGTGTAATGAGGCTGAACATGGTGGGGCATGTAGGGTAGCAGTGTGTCACTTCATGGTAGACAGGAGGTAGACAGACAACAAGGGACAGAATAGGATACAGTACATGGTCCTGTGACCTACTTCCTCCAACCAAGCCCCATCTCCAAATAATCCATCCAGCTGTGGATTTGTCAATGGATCACTCCATTGCTGAGGTTTTAAGTCTTCATGTCCATTTACTTTTCAAACACCCATCAGCTGACAGCCAAACCTTTGACACATGAACCTTTTGAAGGGACGCTTCATATTTAAGCCATAACAATATCTTTTCCTCAACTGAAATTACTTATCGTGACAACTCTTCCTGTGTCCCCTGCTTTCATTTCACATTAACACTCATGACCTCTTTCCGGAAATTGATTCTCTAAGAGTGAAGCCCCTTAAAACTAGCTTTTAGAAGGGAGGGCTTCATGTCTGTCGTTTGTCTAGGAATTCTGTTGCTGTTGCTATGACACTGACGTTTTTGAATTTTTGTCTGTTCTGTAACTCCCTTGAAAGAATTTCCAAAGATATTAGAGTAAGTTTTGTTTTATCCCCTTGGCTCTTTGCTAGCTTCCGATTTTGCAGGAAAAACAGGAAATAGAGGAGATACACAAGCAGGTCACAGTAAAAGTCAACCCTGAGACCTTCTATTCTGGGCCGTGCAAGTGCATTAGAACAGGGTGTCCTCAGCACTCCTGTGTGGTGTGCCTGTAGATTGTACACACACTGGCAGGTGTCCATTTTCATATGTCTCCTTTATCTTTCTCTGCATGGTTGTCCTGCTGAACAGAGCACACCCCTACTGTAAGAAGTAGCTTGGAGCAGAATGCCTAGCCAACCTAGTGCCTCTTCCTACTACATCCAAAATCCTTGCTGCAGCCATTCTGCCTCACAAGCAGCTTTAGTAATGATTGGCAGAATTATGAGTTTGAACATGTCTCCAAAGTCAAGGGAGCTGCCTAGCTGATAATAAAAATAATAGCACAGGATGCAAGGGGTTTGGGTTAGGTAGGTATGTCTTTCCATTCCCTCATTATGTGGGCCAGGTCATAGGGGAAGAGAGAAGCTAAGAGATTACCTAAAGGTCACGTTGTTGGTGTGACCTTAGAACCTAAATTCCTGACTGCCACGGACTATTCCATACAGTATTTGCATGTGACTTGTGAATAGGAAAGTAGGCTGTTCGTCAGACTTTTCTGTTGCCGATACAGTCACCCTTCTCCTGTGCCTGTACTGGTCCAGTGCTGAGCTCTGCCATGGAATGGGTGGAATCAGTGAGCTTGAGAGTGAGGACCTGGCTTTGTATTCTAAGAGGAGCGATGACTGTGGAGATCCAGAGGCAGCACAGTGATTGATAGGATTCATTTGTATTCTGTATTAAGAGCCTACCTTCAAAGACTTCCTGAATCCAGAGTAAGAGCATAGAAGACAAGGCAGAGTATTTCTCCTGCAGATCATTTCCCACTTAAAGCTCATACGATTTTGTGTGTGTGTGTGTGTGTGTGTGTGTATGAGAGAGAGAGAAAGAGAGAGAGAGAGAGAGAGAGAGAGAGAGAGAGAGAGAGAGAGAGAGAGAGAGGCTAAAGAAAAAGTATTATGAGAAACATACCAACCTGAAAGGAATTTAGTGATTACTCCCACTTGTGAGGGGCTGGAGAGATGGCTCAGTGTTTAAGAGCATTGGCTGGTCTTCCTGAGGACCGGGGTTCAATTCCCAGCACCCACATAACAGCTCACAACTGTCTATAACTCCTGTTCTATGGGATCTGACACCCTCACACGGACACCAAGTCAGCCAAATCACTAAGGTACATAAAATAAAAATAAATAAAATAAAAATAAAAAAAAACCCACCCACTTGTGAACGTCTTCTGGGGGCAGGACTCCAACAACAGGGCCGCTGAGAGACATAAAAGCTAAAGCAGTATGTCTCTTTAAGAGAACATAACTGACAAGTAGTGCCGTTTCTGTATCATACAGTATCAATAGTTGTGACGCCTCCCACTGCCCTCACCCCCTCTGCCCAGCTTTTGTATAAGTTCAGGCAACAGAGGCAGAGGGCAGTTCTCTGTATTATTGCAGGGAATTTCTAGCATTGGTTCAGATCAGTGAGGCCAGCAGGCAGAGTTGTGGGAGAGGGGGGTGGGAAACAGAGGAAGGGAGGTGGGGAAGGGCCACATTGTGTTCCAGATGACTGAACAAGGATTTATATACCAGCTCGCCTTTTACATGAAGAAGAAAAGTAATAACAGCCCAAACCCACGCATTTGAAACAGTCAGCTGTCCAGCGAATAAAGGGATAGGTGAGAAGCAGCTCTCTGATTGGATGTCTTAATGAGCACATTTCGCACAGAGTTGGGGCTGCAATTCCCCCTGACCTTTGCCCTTTATTGACCAAACTGACACTTCATTTTTCACATACTTCCAATTATGGCTTGGCTTAAGTGTTACCCTCCATCCTTTATTTCTTTCCTATGGACAACTTGAGAGTGGTTGAGGCCACAGAAGATATTTTAATTTGAAAAAGTGCCTTAGCAACTCAGGTTTAGGTTGTAATCTGAAACTGTTCTCTGTTTGCAAGTTTTCAGATGAAAACATCGCGTTAATACTGCTTGTTTAGAAGCAGTTATCTTAAAAAAAATGCCAACTGGTTTTAAAAACAAAATATTCTTAACTTTGAAAATGAAGAAACAATAATCCTTTTTTTTCCTTCCTTTTCTTCTCTTCCTTTCTTATTCTCTTCCTTCCTTCCTTTTTTCTTTCTTTCATAATTGTGTCCACAGACTCTGACCCTCAGCTTGTGAGCACTCTCTTATTCTGGCTATGCCCGCTCGCTATACCAGTGCAGATTAAGGCGAGACCTTTACATGTAGTGACAGGCAGGATAGGAAAATAGTTTCCCGGTAGGAAAAGTCAGGTATAAAAAAAGAAAAGAGGAAGTTATTATTCTCCACAAGTACCCGTTATCAGAGAGTTTGTGTTATTAACTTATCAGACAGGATAGATTAGCTGTGTATTTTCCCAAGAACCCCTTGTGGTGCACTTTTTTTTTTTCCTTTTGCTGACCCATCTATGTGACTGACCCTTCTCTTTTCTCTGCTTGCTTGATTTAAACATCACAAAAGCAGGGCATCTTCAAGAAACATTGTTTCAACATCTTAAGCAGTAGCTGTATTTTATAGGGCATGAACTTGGCTGCAAGCATTTTCACTAAAAGGGAATCTCCTGCCTATTAGAAAATATCTCTGGTAAACTGGAGATCATTGTTTTTCATCTTAAACTACCAACAAATGCACTTGGAATTATGGGCAGACCAACAGAGTTCTCTTGAACAAATCTCTGTCTCAAAAGTGAATGGAATGTTACCTACTTTATTATGTAGCCCTCTGGCATATCCATGGCATATTTTTTACTATAATATGGTAATAAAAGAATATGTGAAAGACAGACAAAGGTTCTGTCTTTCTCTGTAAGGTGACCTCTGTTACCAAGTAACTGCTTTACTTATGAGCTTATTAAAAACTCAAAAAAAAATGAGCTTTTCATACTTCACAGGCATTGATGTGAAAATGAGCTGTCCTGTGAGTAGTTTTCTTGATCATTTTTAGAACAATTGATTAGCCAAAGAGCTCCTGTCATTAGTTGACATTGACTGATAGTAATTTGTCCCAAGCTCTGAAGGTCAGTTAGATAGCTGAAGTTTCAGCTTGCCTTTGATTGACCTCTACTGCTTCCATTCTCCTCTGATTGGGCTTGAATGGGTCTGACCCTCGACTGGCAAAGACAGGACATTAGTCAACAGGGCCATTTCTTAGCTTCTTGTTGATTGCTCGTTTTTATTTATGTGTGAACTCAGTCTGCATTTCTTACCAGGTTCTATATCTCAATTTTTGCAACTCAAAAGAGATACTATTAATTAAATATGCCTTTAGAGACACAGTTCTATTTTACTTCTGGTTTGAAGTATATTGAAGAGCGTGCTTAGTATGTAATGTCACAGGATTTGCTGCTGGCACTGGCCTGAGTAGATAGTTATTGCTGAAAGTCATGCATTGGTGTTCTGGTGCTGTTCCCTTTAAGGGGCAAGGGTCCTAGCATGGCTTACAAACTCTAAAATCATACACAAACTCTGTGGATTCTCTGGCTACTTTGTCTTCCAAGAATCATGCACTACATTTCAGTTAGGGAAAACAGAATGGTAAAGGGTCACTAATATGCTCTTAGATCAATGCATCCTGTAGCCTTGCAACCAGAAGCTGAAGTCTTTTAAAAGAGGAGTCTACTGCTTCGTTTTGCTCTTCTGTACATCAAAGAGTGCTTCTTGCTTAGAAAAACATTGGTTGTCCCACAAGACTGGAGTGTATTTTCTACTGCGATGGGTCTGTTATTTTTGTTTATAATAATCTGGTCTTTCTTTCCCAAGCTTTAAGGTATTTTCCAAAAACACCTTGCATAGAGAGGATATTTTTGGCACTCGTATTAATGAAATGAATTTTACTGTTTTATGCAAACAATAAAAATGTGTCTCTTAGCTTTAAAATATCAGGTCTAAAGTTCTAATTATTTAATCCAGTCCCTGGGTAAGGCTTTTCTTTTCTCTTGTTTATTCCCCTGTAACTCTGCTCTAGGTCTTAAACTGGAAATAAGAGAAAAGGAATACAAAAAGGAAAGGAAAGGAAAGGAAAGGAAAGGAAAGGAAAGGAAAGGAAAGGAAAGGAAAGGAAAGGAAAGGAAAGGAACTTGTTCTTTAGGTTGGCTCTCCCAAACGTTTCAAGGCTACCACACAGCCTGGCACAGTTTAAACCCATGTTTTAGTTTCTACTCAAGAAAAATAAATGAGGAGAGAATCCATTGTTCTAGGTGTAGATTCTCCATACCTTGTCATTCTTGGCAAGATACAAGTGAGGGAGTTAATACTAGAGACATGACCCTTTAACATAGCCCAATGAGAAAAAGAGAGCTTAGAATTATAGTCTGTTCTGCAGACACATCAAGACATTATCAGAAGCTATATTTAAGGGCCTAGGTATAAACGTATATATTCTAGTCAAATTATCAAAGATGTTTAAGTTCTTCCTGGGTATCAGGTATGAGCTACGGGGATGAACAGGTCATTCATTATGTTTGTCCTTAGAAAGCTTGTGTGTGCTACCAAGAAAATCACGCACATGGTAGTGAAATGCTCACTAAGTCCTGGGTATTCTTGGGAGCTTTGACTGTGCTGAGTCCTTGATGTACTCATGGCCCAGCCCCTAGGAACCAGTCTGAAACCAGGGCTTGTCATTACTTAGTTACTATTAGTTACCTGACTGTCAATTCATACTGATCTTCTTCAGGGATTTTGACATCTTGGTTGAGTCCCTTTGGCAGTCTGATGAAGCCAGTAGATAACTTTGACAGAGTAATTTATTTTTCTTTTACTAATATATTAAAATATGCAGGATTAGATGGGGGCACTACTTGTATTGAAATCCTATTATTTGAAATTCTGTAATATAGCCATATAAGTGCTGTCTTTAATATGCATTCACTAATAAGGTCGAGCAGTAAATGTCTAATCCACTTTTGAAGCAGTGATGAAAGTAAAATATGCGATACTGTGTTTGTAACAGGCACATATGTAATATGATTGCCACTGGGAAAGAGTCGTGGGGACTGCTAAAAGTTATGGGGTTTGTTACTCGCCTACGTACACTCCTAAAGGAAATACAAATTCCAATTACAGATTAGTGAGACTCGGAGTAAGACGATGATCTTTCTAGTTCTAATTAGTTATATCCCTTCAGTTCTAACTGTATAGGTTCCTGGTCAGAGAGCAGAAGCATTATCTGCAGGACTTATCTCCCCACCCCCTAGAGCCTCTGACCCTCTTCAGCTCTATCCCAGGATCTCATGTTCTTTACCATATGTAGAGGTGAGCAGTTTATGGGGCATCCTTCCCAGGCTTCCTTGGAAAGGACTGCGTATTCATCATCTTGAAGTCTCCTGTGCCCTGCACAGTTGCAGTGATATAGCTATGAATGGATACTTTCTTATTAAAGAGGACTGCTTTTAAACCTCAAATGCACTATATTCCCATTCCAGACTGATTGCTTCTGGGTGCCAGAGAGCTAATTTCACCGAGCAATCTGTCAAAGTGTAAACAGATACCAAAATGCCACTTGTCTCAACGATGCAGTTTGGGGGCCCAATCAGGAAAAGAATTAATGGGAAGCTACTTCAGATGTCAATGGTAGTTGGGATGTGCTGTAAACCACTCTATGTGTGATTCTTCATTCTGCCTACTCATGCTACTGGATACTGTCCTGTGCCACTTAATGAGCATGTAATGAAAAGATGGGTGGAGGCAGCCTCAGCATTGCAGGGTGAATTCTGAAGCAGGAAGAAGAGTAACAATGCTACCCTAGGAGGATGCCCTTATGCCCTTTGCCCTTCCTAGTAGCAGATACAGTTTCCTCCCCTGGGATGTGATATTTAGTTCTGCCCCCAAGTTCATCTCTCTTCCCTCCTATGAATGTTAGCATTAATTAAGAATGGTAGTAGATATTTTGGCTGTTGGCCTAGCCAAAACCAACAACAACAAAACCCAAACAATAAATTTAGGCCAAGCAATTTCCTTAAAAAGATGTAGGCATTGTCTGCCTCTTGTATTGATTGGTCCCTGAAGTGTAGTTGGTGAAGTCGGGTTTTGCTCCTGTCTGGCTTTGTGGATTAGTTCTGTCTTGCAGATAATTTTCCATAATTACTTAACCTGAAAGCGTTCTATCTGATTAGCACAATTAGCTTTGGCTTTCTCCCATTCACCAATATTAACACATGCGCATTTTCTTCTAGACACTAAGCGCACAACAGACAATGCTGTTCAGCTCCTTTTTACTTATTTCTATGTCAGAAAAAAAGAAGACAAGATTCTCTACAGCAAGTCTTCAAATTTCATCACTGTCTTGGGGTTTCTATTGCTATGACCATGATCATGACCATGACCGTGATCATGACCAAAAGCAGCTTGCAGAGGAATGGGCAGTTTTCAGGTTACCATTCTTGGGTCTAGCACTCACAGGCAGACTTCAAGGCAGGAACTCAAACAAGGCATGAACCTGAAGGCAGGAACTGAAGCGGAAGCCATAGACTAGTTCTGCATACTAGCTTTCTCTCCATGGCTTGCTAAGACTGCCTTCTTATAACACCCAGGACCGCCATCCCAGGGGTTGCACTGCCTCCAGTGAACTGGGTTCTCCCACATCAATCAGTAATTAAGAAAATACACTACTGACTTGCCTACAGGTACATCTTATGGAGGCATTTTCTCAACTGAGAGTCCCTCTGCCCAAATGCCTCAAGGTTGTGTCAAGTTGACATAAAAATAACCTGGACAGTCAGCATAATATATTTTTAAGGAAAGGGAATAGAAAAGAAAATTCATAAACTATCTAATTTCTCTATGGATTTGTTACTGAAGAGTCAGCTTTTGATCAATTCACTCTCTATAGAACTTCATTTGTTTCAGCTGACTCTGCCCTTGAGGACCCCTATTCAAATATGTTTGTAATACCTTTCCATTCTTTTTATACTTTGATAGCTTGGGATAAAAAACATATACAGATGTTCCTTAATGTATAATGGGATATGACCTGATTAACTCACCTTAAACGGAAAATATTAAAAATAGATAACGTATCTAGTACACCTACCCTTCTGCACATCCTAGCTTCACAACACAACACATTCTAGTGTATCAGTTGCTCATCTTCAAGTTCTTGTGGCTGATTGGGAAATACAGCTCACTGCTACTGACTAGCTTTGTGAGACAGTATACTGCCACATAGCACTAGCCCAGGAAAAGGTCCATAGATGAAATATGGAATCTACTGAACATGTATCACATTCCTACAACAGAAAAGATGAGAAATCATTAGTTTAACCATAAGTTAGTGTCATCTATATTTAACTTTAAGATATGTATCTGTTCTCCACTGTATTCTAAGATTTTGAAACATTAGCAAAAGTATATAAGTTAAAGAGCCTTGGTGCTGGGAATATAGCTTGATTGGAAGAGTACTTACCTAGCATTTATGAAGCCCTGGGCTCTATTGTCAGTACCACATGAAGTTGGGTGTTGTATTGTCATGTAGGCCTGTCACCCCAGCATTGGGGTGGTGAACATAGAAGGGACAGAAAATCAAAGTCATTCTCAGTAACACAGTCAGGTAGAGCTCAGTCTGGTGTGGGTCTCATCCGTGAAAAAAAGACAGAGGAGAAGTTGCTAGTCTCCAAGTAGGACAGAAGAATATGTAATATACAATCACGTATAATAGCTAGAAGTTGGCAGCTAATTTACCACTGTCCCAACACCCTGGCAATGTATGAAATACAATATGCTACAAGATTTATAGTATCATGAAAGTTACTCAGAATAACAGGAATTGATATCAGAAATTCTCCTCATGTCCTCTTTCCTGTAGGGAGCCCTGTATGATGGCCAGTGACACCCTCAACATCTGCATGACTCCTCCTAATCCCCTCACCTCCTACCTCAGTTCTACAAATGTAAAAACACCTCATAACTATGTGATTCCTTGACCTGACTAGGTGTGCAGCTCACACTCAGTCACACCTTGACAATTAGCATTCTTTCTCAATATACCAATTGTCTCGGTTGGCCATTGTCTTAATGTAACTAAGGTGTTCATTATCTTGTGATACCAGAAGGGCTTTCCTTGCTTGTCTATCTCCTTCTGATCATTTTATGGAGTGTAAGCTTCACACTTCAGATTCTTCTCCCTCTGCCTGGGGACAGACAAGGGGATAAGAGCATTCTTGTCATTCAGTTCCCTAGAGACAGATTAATGGATCCAGAGAGATTGAGACGCTGAGGGACATCTTAGGTATCACAGTCTTTCAAAGGAAAAATCCCTAGTTAATATTTTACTCAATAAAATTTGGATTATGGGTATTCACATGACAACATTTTAGCACCAAGAACATCCCTTTCATAAAAGGAATAAATTTTAACACAAATAGATGGGGTTGTTTGATACTGTGGATTTGAGGTTTATGCACGAGTGTCCCCAAATGTAGGAGAGGTGAAAACAGTCTTGATTTCTTAGTTTTTCAAGACAAAATTTCTTTGTGTATCCTTGGCCATCTTGGAAGTCATGCTGTAGACCAGGCTAGCCCAGAACTCAGAGATCTGACTGCCTCTGGGGCCCAAGTGCTGGTATTAAAGGTGTGCACCACAGGACCTGGTTTGTTCACTTATTTAATGAGCATGAAGTGAACGTGGATTGTACATGCCAACGGTGTGGTACTGTGGGAATGTGCTGAAGGTTCAGTGGGAGAGCCAAGGGTTTACCTAGAGCCAGGGAATGTGTAGGGATGAATCAACTCAGTGTAATGCAGGGTACTACTCAGTGTAATGCAGGGTACTAACAAAGATACAGTCCCATTGCTCTGGGTACAGCCTGGCTTCCATCTTTCTGTGGCAGGCACTCTTGTCAAGGCTGAGTGGAATTCACACATTGGTCCTTCACTAGTGTCTTTTTTTTTTTTTTTTTTTTTTGCAACCACTTCATTTCCCAGAATTGGCCCTAGGGAGGGAAACATGATTGCCCATCTAGCTTCAAAGGAGTAGTCACCAATATGAAGATGGGACAGATGCAGAAGAGTATTAGAGACAAATATGCCTTTTCATAAAGGAAGCAACACAGCATAGCATAGGAACTGTCAGCCACTTCCACTCTGGAAGTGGAGCGGGACTGGACTAGACTGAGAGATCACGCACACATGGTGACAGAAAGGTCTGAAATGACATCAAGATCTCAGACTGTGGGATGCAAAGATTTCATTGAATACTCCCCTTTCCCTTCTGCCTTTGTTTCCTCCAGCCCTTCTTAATGTTTTCATTCTCACTGGTTTTGTCAGGGTAATGGTGTGTTTATCTTGGTGTGTGTGTGTGAAGGTCAGAGAACAACTTGTTTGAGTCCATTCATTCTCTCCTTCCACCTTGTGGGTTTTCTGAAATTGAACTCAGGATGCCAGGCTTGGTGACAAGTGCCTTTACCTGCTGAGCCATCTCCCCTTCCTTCTTCTTCCTTTTCTCCTCTTTCTTTCTTTCTTTCTTCCTTCCTTCCTTTCTTTCTTTCTTTCTTTCTTTCTTTCTTTCTTTCTTTCTTTCTTTTTTTGAGACAGTGTCTCTCTATCCTGGCTATCCTGGAACTCACTATGTAGTCCAGGCTGACCTTGAATTTTCACAGAAATTGGCCTGCTTCTGCATGCCCTGTGCTGGGAATAGAGGTGTGCACCACTACACCTAACCTCACTGTGTAGTCTCAGGTCTCTAGAAAAGGACCAGCCAGAGAACCAGCTGCCTTTTCTCTGTACCCTAACAGGCATTACTGACCCTTTTCAGCCCTTCCTGGGGGTGCTCTCCAGCTCCCTGCTGCCCCTCTGTACTGCAGTGTCATGGAGAAGTCTCTGGCTTTGTTGTGTGGGTCCAGGACCTGAACAGAAAGAAAGACTGGCCAAGCTCTCATGGGAATTCAGTGACTCATTTCATCAGTTTACTGCTCAGAAGATTAGGTGACCTCCCCCCTGCTTGACAACTGGCTGATGAGTGTTTCCTGCATATCCTGGAGTCAATGGAGCCTCATGGACTCCCAACAGATGCACATCCCAGGGCTGCACAGCCTCATCCACTTCCTGCCTACAACGCTGGCTTTTATGCTGAAGCTTCAAATTACCTCCCCAAGTCCAATAGAATCCAGGATAGAGATGGTATAGGGTTTTGCCTGCTGATTAAAACGATTACAATTTTGTGCCAAAATGTAAAAAAAAAAAAAAAAAAAAGAAAGAAAGAAAGAAAGAAAGAAAAACAGGATCATACTTTTTTAAATATTGAAGTAGTATTTGCCTCAAACTTTATCCCTGAGACTTAGTATGTCTATATGGAAAGTTCTGTTTAAGCATAGTGTATTTTGTATGTTTAGAGTCTTTGTTTGGCTTTTCAGGTTGGTTGTATTCCCAGGTAAAGGATTTGCATGCTTTTGGAAGGATTATCCTTTCTTTTGTTCCTAGGTGTCTCCATGCTGCTAGGAGTGAGTGAGCTTGGGAAAGTATGAATGGCTTGACTAAAAGATGAAATGTTACAAGTTATGCACCAAGAGACAGATGACGGGAGCATTACTCTTATACATCAAGAATATTTTCTACACTCTTTATTGTTATTTTTTTTCTTG
Source organism: Arvicanthis niloticus (assembly GCF_011762505.2). Lineage (NCBI taxonomy): Eukaryota > Metazoa > Chordata > Mammalia > Rodentia > Muridae > Arvicanthis > Arvicanthis niloticus. The sequence continues at coordinate 23,609,966 of NC_047664.1, forward strand.
ACTTGCTCTTTCACAGTTGAAGTACAGGCAATAGTTTGCATCCTGTAGATTAGGGCCACTGTCTTAGATGCCAACCACAGCCCTTAGGTTCAATTTTCATTCTTCAGATGGAAGCTTCAGCTTTAATGTATTCTTACTGTGCAGATAGAACAGGCTCTATTTTTAATCTTTAAATTGAATATGGCATGGAGCCCTGTGCTGCCTTGATCTAAATGCACAGCTCCTGTTGATATCAGTGAGCCTTGTGACAGATTTGAAAGAACTATGTAGCTTCTGTTGTAAATATCCGATGTTCTAGAATTGAACATACTGAACAAATTCTAGCACCTCTCAAGTTAAAACGAACTGATTTTTTAATAAAAAATGTGGTGGCACGCTGGTTTAAAGGAGTAATGCTACACAGTTCTGGGTAGATATGCACGTAACTACTTTTTTTAAGCCAAGAGAAGGGTCTAGGTTCAGGAACCTGGATGACTTATGTAAGTCAGCCATGTGCTGCTGACTTACATAAAACTGGTGTTAAACAGGAAAAAATTTTATATAGCACCATGCTCTTCTGGGGACATGTCGTTTCTGGCAAGAAAGTCTAGTAAGTGAGTGTGCCCTCTCGGTTTTTCCCCCTTCTGGTTGCTCTCATGGTGGGTGTGGCAGGGCAATAGTCATTCAGAATCCACTGGTGTTGGCATCTATAAGCAAGTGTACTCAAGTCATAATTTGATGGTTTGATTACCTGCCAATGGCCTTGTGCTCAGATAGCTTTTGGATCACCTGATCCTTGGGAACATTTGGCAGACTTCAGGTTTATTGCCCAGTTAAATGTCAGTAGCAATCACAACTAAAGATACACAAACTGTGAGTTCTTGTTGACCTTGACTCTTTTCCAGAAGAGATCTGACTTGATGGCCCTCTTGTTGTCGGGCTGATAAGGGTTATGAATAGTAGTTTAAGGAAAATGTTCTGTTGGTGGATGTACCTATTCTATATGCGGTGGTAAGTGATCCTAAAAATATACACCTTTTGCTAGTTTTCTTTTATTTGCCTTTATTTCGGCAGTGGGGAAAGGATTTGGGTAAAAAGCTTTTTATAGCTTTTTAATGTACATCTACACCAATTGTTCTAATCTGCCAGTGGCGTAGGCAGTAGAATAAATGTAGTCTTAGGAGAACCCAACGCTGTTTCTATGATTTATGGTACTCAGTAATATGAGTTCTTTTGAAACTATCATGTTATTATAAGATTGTGTTTCACAGATGAAGATCTGGTTTAAAAAGCTATGCAACAGAATAATGGTGTTCTTTCTGGTTCTAATTAAAACATAAAAGTGTGATTGCTTCGTGTGGTTTCAGTAGGAGCAAAGAGATAACGGTGATCCAGTGAGCATTTACAGAAGGCATTCCATCAGTGCACGGCCTCTGTGTGTGTGTGTGTGTGTGTGTGTGTGTGTGTGTGTGTGTGTGTGTGGTAATTGGCACTTTCCTCTGGCATAGTATCTTAGTTCCAGGTTTCAATCCAGAAACTTGAAGCCATTAGAGAGTCCCACTTGGTGGGACATCAAGCCTCAATGGCCTGCCCGATCTGCTCTCTAAACCCCCACCGCACTTTTCATTTAGTGCAGGAGTACTTTGGCTCAATGCCAGCAGCTTCAACTTTTGCTCTTAAAATGTTGTTTTGATGCAGAGTGTAGTGATGGCTGAATTGATTTCCGTGCATAAACAGTGGCCTAGATTCTTGCCCTGTGGAAATCCACGGAATTAAGAACTCTAGGTTCCTGGAGTGATAAGAGGTAAGCAAATGATTAGATATGCATGCAGGGAAAAAAAAATTAAGATGCTCATAGAATGGAAATAAGGGTATGTATAATTTGCAATTTTAATGAAAATGGAAGCCACTAATACAACTAATAATTTAATGCTAATATTTGATGGTAAGTAAATGTAATTCTAATCGTTTCCTATTTGGTGTGCTTTCAAAGAGTTCTGAGCAAAAAAAAAAAAAATGTACTGGATTGAAATATTTCTCTTGGACATATGGTCTGCTAACTACTGTGACCCCCCCCCCCCCCAGGAAGTCTATGGTATACTAGTGACTTGAATTTCTTTTTACATAAAAGGTTAGGGCAGTTTGAAATAGCAGGATCTCAATCAGAGGTTAGAGCCTGAAGTATTATGGGATGTTGTCATTGGCTGCTATAGCTGAGATGTAGACCAGTGTGGTTTTTTTTTTTTTTTCCACAGTCTACTGTCTAGTATTATTTAAGAGTGCAGGAGAGCTGGAGAGATGGCTCAGCAGTTAAGAGCACTGACTGCTCTTTTAGAGGATTTGAGTTCAATTCCCAGCAATCACATAGTGGCTCACAACCATCTGTAATGGGAATCACCCTCTTCTGGTGTGTGTCAAGACACAGCACACACATGCAAACACACACACACACACACACACACACACACACACACACACACATATATATGAATAAATAAACATCAGAAAACAGAATATACTTTTTATAAAAGTGTTTGGCCTTGTAATCTATCTCAAAATACAATTTTTAATGGTTGTCTTTGACACATACCAGATAGATTTTGCTAAGAACAGGCAATCTGAGTGAAAATTAAAATTTTCAAGAAAGAAAGTTACATCACATGTAATCAAAGGAGATTTCTTCCTTTCTTCCTGTCTTACAAAAACATCGGAAGAGTCCTGTTCTCCTTTGTCCGGTTTCTTTATTTATAAACTTCGTCGGGAAATAACTGCTTCCTGACTTCCACTTTACTATAGAACAACCAAGAAGAGCAATGGAAATATTTGCAACGGCAGATGCCATCTCAGGTTATTGTGATGTCTATTGCTTGGCAGATGACAGCACCTCAAGGTTATTTCTGACCACGGTAGGCACCCTTCCTAGACACAGGAAGAGTGCAACCTGGAACACTGTAGGAACCGCATCCCAAGGATTGCAGGTGATTCTGAGTTGCCACTTCAGAGGAAAGCAGAGTGAGCCTGCTGCTTCTGGCATCCTGGTGCCATTGCAGAAAGGCACCTAGGCCTCACAGCTGGGTAGGGAGAAATGCATGTGTAGTGGGGAGAGACTATCCTCTTCCTTGCCACTGGCTGCTGAGGGGTTTGGTAAGGGTGAGAATTGTTTGTGGCTGCCTCACTATCCTGAATTTATCTGCATTTTTCTGAGCATCCGTCACTATGTCACCTCCCAGACCACTTTGTGGGAAGCTTGCTTTCTGGTGAGTGGCAGGCATTTCTTGTCACTTCCTCAAATTCCTTCCTGCTGCCTATCACCGCTGCCCTGGACTTATCTGGGCTGAGTTGTAGCCAGCTAGAACTAATCCAGGTTCCTATCTCAGCGGAGCAAGAGGACAGCAATGACGCTGCTGTTTCTCAGCCTGACTTCTGGGATCCTGGGAGGAAGAGCAGAGAGAAGGGGAAGAAGACTTGAGAGCCAGCCATTGGCTTGCTGTTCACGCCTGGTGCTCTCAGCTCCTCTCTTCCATCACTTCTGCTTCCTCCTTGATTGACAATCTTCTTTATTTTGCTATGCATCAGATGTGATAATTAAAGTGTTAACCTGAAGAGTAAATGACATTTATTTGAGAATACCTTCCTTCCCTCCACTGAGTTCCTTCAGCCTTAATAAGGTCAAGAAAGGACAAAAACAAACAAACAAAAAAAAAGTCTTATGACCTGGGACTTATAAACAGAGACATAGAACCTTTTTGTTCTGTTCCTGTTGCTTAATATGTTTTTATACACCACCTACTATGTGCCACACATAATAATACATGGTGGTAACTAAAAAAAAATTCTACTTTTCAATTTGTCAGTTCTACGCTACCATGCTGTAGCAGGACACATATCCATATTTATTTTATGGGGAAGAGAGAATTGCTTATGTGTAAGTGGGAAAATAGTTGGGCTGGAATTGTTCAGGCTTGTCAATCCCACTCCTCATTCTTGTCCTAGGTTAAGAAATAGCCTACTAACAAACATCCATCTATCTTTGAAATGTGTCTCCTGGCCTTCTGGTTGTTTCTTTCATTGGAAAGAAAGGAGGATGGATGCAGGATGCTCTCTAAGGGAAGAATAAGGAGAGCTTACTCCTCAGTGGGTTCTGTTGTATTCTTTCAACTGCTCATTCACTCGCTCAGACACAGAGAACTTTCTACAGAACAGCTACTGGTGCTAATTCTGGGATAGTTAAAGGCAAATAAGACCAAGGAATTTACCACCCAGTGTTTGCTTCTCCCCATCATCCCTAAATGATAAAATGTCCTGAGCAAATATATTTTCTTATGTCGGTCTTTCTCAAGTCACCTCTTTCTTCTTTTAATGTGGATTTTCTCTGAGACCATTGAGGCACAAAGGGGGCTTAGCATACGGTCAGAACTGAAGCAGCATTCCACTGGTTTCTCCGCACTGTAAACAGATTTGTAACACGTGAGGCTCTTACATGAAGTAGTTTAACTTATTTGGCCAGAGAACAACCTAAACTTACCCATAAAATCAAGGTATTCTTTGTACCTACTGGCAAGGGTGCCAAGATTAAAATCTAAATGGCAGGGTGATATCTGTCTTGAGGTAATCATCACATGCATGACCACCAGAAGTCTCTGTTTTACTTTTCTCTGTGGAGAGAGATGCTCTCATTGGCATCAGTGTTCATCCTGGTACGAGTGAAAGCATTGAGAATCTGATGCTATGCCAATGTGTCTTCATTTTATGTGGGATCGCTTGAACATCTTTCCTGTCAGGATGGAGGTCACTCTAGTCTTGGGCTGTTGAGATTTTCACTCATACAGGACTACCTTTGCTCTCAAGGGACTTTCTAGCCCATTGCTCCGGCCTGAGGAGGCAATGAGAAGATGACTAACCCAGAATAGATCTAGATCCATGAGTCCTTTAAAGAAATAAGCTGCTCATGTTTTCTCTACACTATATTTTAAAGAGTCTGTCAGAAAATGAACTTCACGGTGTCAGACAAGGTGACACATCCAGTGGTGAGCCCTCTTTTATTGTCAGCTTGGGTTAGGGCTGGGTGGCTTCTGTTGTCCTATGGCATGGGGGAAGAAATTTTTTTTTTTTTTTGTTTTTTTTTTTTTTTTTTTTTTTTTTTTTTTTTTTTTTTTTTGAGAACCCAAGTTAAGATTGGAAATGGATTTGGTCAGTAGCACAGTTCTTTTTACAGTCTGGTCTCTTCTTGTCTTTGAGGAGGTTATTGGGAAGTATCAGAATTTTGAATTTCAGAATACCAGTGGTTATTTGGTAAATGTTTAGGATACAATAAGGCAATGTATAACACATAAACTTTAGCAAATTATATATTATGATGTATATATATCACATATATGTTATCTATTTATATATAATATACAGTATTTATACATATGCATGTATGTATCATAAAGATCAGGTTTCATGGCAATTATAGTTAGGGAATAAGGTTCCAAATATCTCTAGTCTATAGAGAGTAAAATAGCTTGGTTCCAGGAGGACACGGGGAGACAAAGCCAGATTTATAGGGAGGTTTCTATTTGTTTATAGCCAATCAACTTTAGCACTTTTTCCCACTACAAGATTATTGGCAATGCGAGCTGCCCACTCCCATTCTCCCGATCTCGTTGTTTCTGTCTTCTCTTGCACCTCCACATCTGTGCAGTGCTGTGGCCGAGTTATGATGCTGGCATACTCCACTTCTTATTTTGACGATTTAAATTGCCTTTCCTACCCATTTGTATCATGATACCCTTGTGCTTGGATTTTTTTTTTTTTAAGTACTGGCTGCATACTATCCCCCTTCAAAGGAGTAAAGATTATAGATATGTTTTAACGATCCTGTTTGTCTTTAAGAGAATTTCTTACACTGAAGTGTGATCTCTGCTGCAGGGAGGTGCCCTGCAGTTAAGAGAGTCCAGGGATCCTTAAACAAAGCTGAGGTGAAAAATGGGAAGTGTAGAGTGAGACTCATGGGCTGTGGTGTGGGGACTTTGACATGTGCTGTTTGTTTGCATTTTCCCTATTTCTCACTGTATTTTCACACATGCAGAAAAATAGGGGGAAAAGTACACTAAAACACCCATAATGCACCACAAGCTTGCTACTTTGCCATGTTTGCTTTCTTTATACACAAAATATATACATACCTTTCATAGTATTATGTATTCCTTTAAGTAAGAAATTGAACAAGATTCCATGAATTTCTGAGAAGAAAGATATTTTGGTTAGACCCATCCTTACTCCCACAACTACAGCACTACTTTAATGTTAATCTTTTGGTCAAATACTAATAAATAGATAAATAAATAAACAAAAATTAGAACGAAAAATACAGTTGTTTTTGTCTCGCCATCAGATCGGACCTTTATGGTCAACTTCTATATTTATTCATATTTAGGTTAATACTAAATGATTAAGGTTTTTTGAAACATTATCCTTCTTTCCTTTTTATTTTTTCTTTTACTAAAAATAGATTTTTTTCATGAAATATATCCTGATTTTGGTTTCCCTTCTCTGTTCTTATAATTCGTCCCCACAACCCCTCTGATCTGGATGGACCCCCTTTTCTGTCTCTCATTAGAAAACAAACAGGCTTCTAAGGGACAGCAATAAAATAAAGTAAGATATGATAAAACAAAACCACATTAGAACAGGACAAAATAAACAAAAAGAAAAGAGCCTAAGATAAGGAACAAGAAATAGGAACAGACACAGCCCTACTTGTTCATACACTTAGGAATCCCATAAATCACAAACTGGAAGCAATGATGTGTGCACAAAAAACCTGTCCGGTAAAATGTGGCAGGAATCAAAAATCCCTTCAGCCCTGACACTCCACCTGGTGTGGACCTGATCTTGCTGCCTCAGTCTCTGTGAGTTTGTCCTGCTGTGTTTAGAAGGACTTGTTTCAGTGTTTTCCATCCCCTCTGGCTCTTACACCTTCCTATCTTCTCTCCATCAGGGCTCCCTGAGCCCTCAGGGAATAGATTTGATGGAGTCATCCCTTGGAGGGCTAAGTGTTTCAAGACCTCTCACTTTCTGTGAATTGTCTGGCTGTGGTTGTCTATTCGTTGACATCTGCTGCAGGAAGAAGTGTCTCATGAAAGCTGAGCAAGGCCCATGAGTATAGCAGAATGTTGTTATGAGTCATTTTATTGCTACATTCTTTTAGTAAAACAGTAGTATTTGGTTTTCCCCTAGGTTCACAGGCTATCTGGTCTCAAGTTCTTGGTCACCCAAGCAGTGTTGTGTATGCTTTTTTTTTTTTTCTCATGAAGTGTTCCTTAAGTCAAATCAAATTACTGGTTGGTTACTCCAACAAACTTTGTGCCACCATTGGACTAGCATATCTTGCAGGCAGGACACCATTGTAGATTGAAGGTTTTGTAGCTGGATTATTTACATAGAACATTATTTTTCTTTTCTTTTTTTCTTTTCTTTTTTGTCTTTCGAGACAGGGTTTCTCTGTGCAGCCCTGGCTGTCCTGGAACTCACTCTGTAGACCAGGCTGGCCTCAAACTCAGAAATCCACCTGCCTCTGCCTCCCAAGTGCTGGGATTAAAGGCCTGCACCATCACCGCCCGGCCATTATTTTTCTTAAATGGTCTACATTCAGCCGTCAGAGTGCTGATATTAGAAGTAGGTACCGTATACTATGCCTGGCTTTTCAATTTCTATTTTAAATAGCTGTTTATGCATCCTTCATGTTGGGAACTTTTCCAGATATTTTCATAGTACATTCTGAAGTTTGGTGTCATTGGACTTCAAGTTTCATTTGCTCTAGGTCAGACAAGTCATGTAAGCTTCCTGGGATATAATTTATTCTGTAAATAAGAGATTCAGTTAATAAAAGTTTTTATTCAGTTCTGAAATGCTGAGACACTAAGAAGGAAGTTGGAACTTCTAACCTAGGTAAAGTGAAGATCCTCGAATACACATTTTATGTAAAGACTGAAACTGACAAGAAGGCCAGGGTATTCTACATTTCACCATCAAAGAGGAGAATTTCTGAATCTTACCACTGGTAATGGCAGAAAGACAAGTATTGAACATCCCAAGCCTTTTCTGAATACCTGGGAGCAAGGTAGTATTGGGGATGTCCTTCCTCTACATACAAGTAAGGATGAGGGCACTCCTGTGCATCTCAGCCTGTTGATTAGATAGAAAAGATGAAAGAGCTTTGAGATTACTACTGGGGTCTCTTGGAATTTGTATTCCGTGTCCCTGACTCCATGTAATATGTTTTGTGTAGGAAGTGTATGTGGGTCCACAATCACAGGGACAGATGGATACACTACATCCTATGCAAGATGATCTTAGATGGCATAGCAAGTTGCTTTGCCGTCTGTGGGGTCTACATGCTTTTTCTCCTTTTGCAAAATGGCACGACCTGAGAACCATCAGGGCAATCACTGGAGATGCACTTTGGAGAAATCCACTTTTCCTGTTGATCCTTTCAAGAACTGACAGTGGCCAGACATGGTGGCTCACACCTTTAATCTTAGCGTTAGGGAGGCAGGAGCAAGTGGATTTCTGTGAGTTCAAGTTCAGCCAGGTGTCTGAAGTGAGTTCCTTGCCAGCCAGCTATACACATTGAGACCCTATCTTAAAAAAATAATAATAAACTAAAAATGGTCTGGGGCTGCACTTATTTTAATATCTGCCTAACAGCATTCTCTAAGACTCTGAGTCTAGTCCCCAACACTGGGGGGGGGGGGGGAAGACAATTTTTAAAGTCTAATTGATAAATGATTTGCTTATTGATAAAAATCAGTTGGCAGAGGCATAACTGTTTGTAGTTTTGGATTTAATCTACTGGTAGCAACTCATTAAATCTTCTCGGTACACAGGAGTGAAAGTTGAGTCTGGTTTTGGTTACTAAATACTGCTACAGAACCTTGCTGGTATAACATCTGCCTTAATCAATACAAGAGTGAGAGACTGGAACAGAGGTTCTGTGGTCCTAGAGTAAACAGACCCCAGTGGCTTACCTGCCAAATTCCTGTTTCCAAAGTTAATTCTTCCTGATTTTTTTTTCTATTTGAGAAGATGAGAAGATTACCACAGCCCCACTAAAAGGGATGTATTATTTGAAGACATTTCATTGTTTTTAAGAATCATTGTTTGTGGTGTAATGCTTTTAAAGATCTAGCCAGTGCCCACTTGCCTGCATAGAGAGCACACTTTTCTTGGTCCTCAGAAAACAGATACTTAATTGTTACAGCAAAGGGTTTTAACAGACCAACTCTGGAGCACAGGTAGCAGAGCAAGTCTTAACTATGGAAGAAAGCAACAGTGTCTTGCGTTTTGAGATTTATGAGTATCCATCCCACTCGGTACTGCAACCTGTGTAAAGATTCTGTTTTGAAGCTTAGTCACATGAAAGAAGGATTTTTATACCGATTCCTCATGCTGGGGTTTCTTAGGGGTTGTATTGCACTAAGATGTGACTGCAATTGTTTATCTGAACTCTCAGCCAATTTGCTTAAATATTGGAAGCTGGCAAGATGTGGAGCACGCAATGGCGTTGTCGCAAATTTCACTGTGGTCGCAGGCAAGTGCTGCTGGAGCACTGTGCTAATTTTAGCCTACAAAGAGGATGAAGATAAACTGCCATATGCTGTCCTGGTGATAATATTCAGGTGCAAAATATTCCATAGAGAGTCTTATTGTCTCAGTTAGGGAAGCTTGGGTGAGAGTTAAGCAAATTTCTGCTCAGTAGGTTTATAAGAAATAATGAAGTAAAACAATTCTCAAATGTAGGTAGATAAAATCTGCTAAATTTATTTTGGTTTTATTGACTTTCATGGGAGTTGACAGAATTAGTTTTGGTTTTATATTTGATCCAATTCTATCTATTTTTTCACATGTAAATCTTACAAATCAATCTGAATAAATATTGATCTCTTTCAGAGTGGCAAAAATATATATAGTTTGGACTGCACAAAACTGCTTAAAAGACAGCATTCCTTGAAGTCCAATAAAGGAATAAAGTGATCTGTTCAACTGATTTAAAATAATCCTTTAAAAAGCCCCTTTACAGATGAAAAAGTCAAACTCCATCACCTTTCTACGTTTGGTAGATCCCAGGTCTACAGTTTCACAGAAGAGAGCTTGGCCTTCTTATTTGTCACTGAGGCCACTTCACAGTAAAGGAATTCTTAGCTCCCTAAAAATTGAGAAAAATCCAATGGGCACGGCACATTTGCAGACGAGAGCAGACTGTGTAGATGAGTTTTGAGGGTGGGTTGGCTGGCAGCTTTGTGTTGACAACTGGTGAAAAGCTTGACCTCCCAGTGACCTAGGTCAAACAACCCCCCCCCCCCACTCAAGAGCTCTCCTCTAACATGCAAGAGTACCAAAAGAGGGTACGAGTGTAAAATGAGGTTATGGACACGCAAGCTGACTTTCTTGAAGTTTTAGTCCACATGTCTGTGGGGAGAACTGGTCGCCAAGGGGCCACCCCTCCACAGATTTCTCTGTCTGCCTCTGTCTATCTCTGTTTCCTTCGATGACAGCAGCCACACACAGGTGTCTTCCTCATTCCCTAGCAATATGATCTGGGGTAGGATTCAGAGTTGAATGAATGGGCTGAGGGCCACTGATGGAAACATTTGATAGTGGGTAAAATAAGAGCCCTGGCAAGGAGATGCTGAACAGGCTTCTATTGTTTGTCTCCACACTTTGTTTTTATAGAGGTTCTCACAGGAACAAATAAATTGGAGTAAATAAAAGCAAAATAGCACTGTTAGTCATATCGTGGCCTCACACATGCTCCCCAGTCAGCCTGGGCAGGAAACTAGAGGAGGTCTGTTCCCTACCATTTACGTTGCATCTTTATCTCTCGGGTCATTGTTTGCCTGCTGAGTGCTTAAACCTCAACTTCCCAAGTAAAAGCTTCCTGTTGCTTTTAAATATAGTTTTCTTACAACAACAAGAAAAAAAATGCATTAAGGAAGCCAACCTGGGGGGTGAGGGTGAGACAGAGAAGAAGAAAACAGGTCTAGTCCAATGCGGCTGTAAAGCATTGCTCAGAAGCACGGGGCTGGCAGCTCTGGACTCACTAATGGCCTTCTGCAGAACACAGCTGTCGGACCCATCCCATGCCTTCTCTTGAGGTCAGAGGTGAAGCAGGACTACAACATGTCCAGTGTTCCTCATGTCTCCCTCGTGTTGTCTTCATGTCACTTGGTTTTGGACCTCATTTGTGGATGGACATTTCTGCCCTTTCCAATTGGGAGTCAGAAAAGGACTTGTCTTTCATTACGTTTGCTCACTGTGAGGTCCCTTCATGTCACTCTGTCTGAAAATAATCGTGTGCATCTCGTAGAAGGTACATCTTAGTCCACCTCAATGGGTAGGGCTTGCTCTGAGGCTTCCTGCAGTTTGGGAGGAGAGTGGGGCGGTTTTCTCAGGCTTGGATATAAACAACATTGTTTATGCTGTTTCCACTTTCCTAACCCTCTGTTTGTGCAGGCCCTAAAACAAGTGGATCTGTTTTGAATTTTAAAAAATTAGTGTATGTTTTCAGAACCAATCTATCAAGTTAGGCCAAGCAATGCCATCAGAATGCATGATTGGGAGTTACCAAATTCTGGCTTTCAAAACTTACTTGACAGCCATTTAAAGTGCTGGCTCGATAATCACAGGGTGTTTGGGACTTAGTATATCCCTTTTAATCCCATGATGGAAGTGGTTCATTTGGATCTGATTCTCCTGTGCATTGCCTGATAGGCAAAAAGCCACACCACCAGAGCCACGGTTTTCAAAGGAATTTCTACACTGCTAAGACGTGGATGGCATTGTGAAAATAGAGTTTACTGTGGATATTTGATTACAAATCTGTCATAAATTGCTAGTTGTACAGTGAATTAAGTATGAAAGGGAAAAAGCTGATTAAAACACAAAAGCTGTGTGTGTGTGTGTGTGTGTGTGTGTGTGTGTATGTGTGAGTGTAAGGGAGAAAGGTCAAGAAGAGGGTGGCTTCAGGGGCACTCTCGTATGCACATATGGGGATGGTTTTGAACAGTCTCAGTTCCATAAAAGCAGAGGAAACAGTCAACTTGTCATGAATCCCTAACACTTTCAGTCTGTCTAACTGGCTCAGCCTATGCAGACACAATGGCATGTATTCTGTAGGCATCAGAGAATGGCACATGCCTGCAGGTAGTTTGGGCACAGGAGCATAGGAAGCAGACCTCCTTGGTTGTATTCTTGGGGGGACTGTGGCTGGATGCTGTGATCTTGGTCCCCTGTCCAGCTTGGTTTCCCAAGTTTTGTGCAGCACACACATGGCTGATTCACTAGGCTGTATTTCACTGTCTTGCCCTGGAAAGCTGCCTCTTGGACAACTAAGCTTCAAGGCTGCTCCCACTCCCACATGCAAGTCTTCAGCTGCTTGCATTCAAGCAACTCAAAGTACTCTCCACGTGTTCCCATCCCAGAGATGCCTGGAACCGGGCCACTGAGAGCGTCTTGAGAGACTGTGTGGATCTTGTTTTGATGTTAAGGTGTTGCATGTAAGCGCCAGTGAAGTGTGACTAAAAGCTTGCCTCATTGCCTGAATTAGAATTGCATTTTAGTTGTACTGCTGAGATGTCTGTTGCTACAGCTTGACCCATGCCCCGTGTCCACAGACAATCTCACTTCTTCATAAAAGTAGAGTCAGAGGAAGCCAATGCTGCACCCGGTGGTCTTTAAACTTTGGAGGCACATTGAGGCCCTTGCTGGCAACCAATGATGTAGCAAATACGCACATCAGTGTATGACCCATGAAATGCAGACTAAGTTCTATAAGCCCAGTGGTCCTTCAAGAGCAACTGCTACCCTTTAACACTCCGATGATTGCTGGAAACACTGGGATTTACTTGTTCCTCATCTGATCTCAAAGGCATCAGTAGGACAGAGTCTGCCACTCGAGCCTCTGCTCTTCTTCTATAGAACTCTGGGATTAACATCTGGACAGGATCTGTGAAGCACAGTTCTGTTCCAACTCATCACTTCGAGCTTATCATGGGTCTTGTTAGCTTCCAAGCTGTAGTGTTTGCATCTTGTTTTCCAGTTATAGGTTAGACCTCAAGTTACCTTAAGGGCTGGGCAATTCCCATCTTACTATTCTTCCTGTGGTGGTTTCCTTGGAAACAATTCCTCTTTCGTCTCTGTCTTCAAAAGATGATGTTGATTTTCTCTCACCACCATCTCAATATCCATTATAAAGTAAAGCAAGAGGTTATAATGACTTTTCATAGATCCTCTGTGGAGTCATTTAAACAAATACCCTCGGTTGTGTTGTCTCTGCCATTACAAATAAACAGAAACAAAATATTTATGACTGAATATTCGTTTACTGCCATACAGTCTGCTGAAATCATTCTCTCTAATCCAGCTGATAATACACAGATCTATTCTTCATTAAATGTAAAGTGATCATTTTTTTTTAACTTTGAGTGACCCATACAGTACTATATCAGACTGAGAGAGAGAAAGGGATATATATATATATATATATATATATATAGAGAGAGAGAGAGAGAGAGAGAGAGAGAGAGAACTTTATTTGTATTCATTTGGAGGCAGCATAAATGGGAGTTCAGAAGTTCCTGGAAAGCAAGTTATCTTCAACATATATAGGTGGAGGTGCCATAGACTGCATGAAATACAGGTTTAAGCAGGTGAGTGGCAAACATTGGTAGTAAAAACAAATGGCAGACTGTAAGAAGTGCTCTCAAGATTTCTTCTGCTCTCAGTCAGCTGAGTCAACCAAGCAATTTATTGTTTCCCATGTGCAAATGAGGACTTAGCAAACTCCTAGAATGTATGACCAAATGGGGGGGGGGGGTCAAAATTGTAACTCTTCTGTAGAGACAAAAGTCTTTAAAAGGCAATGATGCTTTCCCGTGACCCCCATCTTCTGCAAACTACTTTAAATAATCTTAGAAAGATCTAAATACATTTTATTTCAGTTTGCCATTCTTTCAACAATCACTGCTTACTAGTGTCAGGCCATGAGGAATACAGTGGACGTGGTTTCACGTAAACAGACCATGGAGAGAGTGTAATATAAGCTCATGGGAAACGAACCTATCCTTGTCTTAGAGAACACTGGAAGTGTATGCAAGGAAAGGGCCACTTTCCAGCATGACATGTCCTTACTGTTGCTGGCTCTCACACTAGTATTATGAATGAACTAGTCCCTTCTCAACAGCAACTTGTTTACAGACCAAGGTAGAGAGTCTCAGCAGAATTGAGGCACTTCAGAAAGATGACCAAATTCAGATGAGGCAATTCAGAAAGATGTCGTAGGAAGTAGTAGCAGGCACATGACTTCAGCCCCAGTTGTGATCTGGAGTTTAGACTGCAATCATGTATTTATAGGAGTCAAGGTATTATAAAGATGAACAACTGGGTCCCAATGTGGTGCTATCACTGTTTGACCACTTGGGAATTTGCCCTTGATTCACTGCTCACTTCTAGACAGCCTGGCCTGAAACAACTATCCTGCATCCCAACAACCTGCAACTATAGAACATCCACAACCCTTTTCTAAAAATAACATATTATTATTTTAATAAGAATAACAAGCAAGTATAGAAGAGAGGCCATGAGTATGATGACCTCTTAGAACAGCTCCATAATTTCATCTAAAACAGTCTCATTTCAGGCTGGCAAAAGTGGTCAGTGGGTAAAGTAGTGGCCTTAATTGGATCTCCAAGACACACATAAAGGTAGACAGAAAGATCTGACTCCACAAAGCTGTCCTCCGACCCTCACGGGCAACCTGTGGCATAGGCAACTGCCTTCTCCAGACATCAGATACACCCGTAATAATTTAAATTTTAAAGCGAGAACAATTTATTTTATACTTTGAAACTGTTTAAGCTTCTCTAGCTTTCCTTTATCTTCCTACGGCATGATCCTTAAAAACTGGATATTTTTAAATCAGATCATACTCGGGTCTTTCAGCTTTAAAAGTAACATAGCCAGCTCCGGGTCAGCGGAGACCCACTATCCAACTTGCCCGTAACTTGCACTGCCTGGATCACACAAGAGGAGACTTGAGGCAGCTGGTTGCAAAGAGGCTGGACTTACAAAGCCTTTCTTCTCCCATGCTTCTGAAAGAAAGAATTCTTTGGATAAGAGTGAGGACCAAGGAGGATGGCTATGTTTTCCACTCCTACCTTTGGTATCCAGTATGGAAATAATTCTCTCACAGACTACCTGGATTAAGACAGACTTGGCACAATTTACCAGTTTTAGGTTTCAGGTGAGAAGAAGGTAGGAGATGGTGAGGATTTGCAGGGACTTACTAGAACCCCAGCACCACAGAGAAGAAACACCCCCATATTAAGAGGAATGCAGCCTTTGAGTGCTTAACCTGGATATAAAATTTGGCCTCTGTACAGACTGCTGGGTGGTCCAAGACAGAGTGTCCAAAGGGTTTAGCAAGTTCGGGCCTGGCATTTTGGCATTCCTCATCAGTTAGGTGGGGCCAGAAGCAAGGAATTCTAGGCCACAGGCCAACTCAGAAGTCAGACAGGCCTGGGGTTGGCATTATGTCTGTTTGTGAGGATATGGCCATTGCTCATTCAGTCCTGGTGAAAGGGGGTAGCTGAGTTTTCTGTACCTTCTTGCTCCAGATAGGTTTCAGTTGGTGCCCTTTGACATCACTGCTGAAAGCCCCCTGTCACCTTGACATCTTTGGGCTGTGCTGAACATAGTTTCCATGGGGACCACCACCGTCACTTGGTGTGGGGCACACATGTGTTTCTGCTCTAGGCTGGTGTTTCAAGAGTTAGCTAGCTAGCTTGTTTGTGTTTCTGTATTCCTCTGCCCAGAGGCGGCGAGATGTGTCCTCTTGTGACACAAAAATATTGAGAGAAACTAAAACAAAAGAGAAACCCCCTAAATTCCCTTTGACCTTCCATTCCACCCGTTTCCCTGACCTGTCGTGTCTATGCAGTGTGAACTTGTAAACTTGTAATATCACAGAGCCAGAGAGTCTTGGATGAGGAAATACAACTGCTGCTTTTCTGATCAGCAGATGTTCAGATTTCTGGTGTAGAGAGATACTTGAAGATGCCATAGAATAGGGCTGGAAAGTTCAGTCACAGACACACGATTATTACAACTGTGGCTTCTCCAGGCCCCTAGAGTAGGAAGGGTGTGTGGTTTAGCTGGGGAGGTTCCTTTCTCTGCTTCCACCTCAAATATGGAGGGTTTTGTCTGTTTTTAATTTTTTTTAAAAAAAAAAAAATAGGATGTTCTCCTTGCTGCTTGAAGGCAAGCTCTCCGGGCAAGGTTTTGCAATGCAGTTTTACAAAGAACTAAAGCTGGTAGCTTCCCATTCCTGTGAGCTTCCTGGATTCACGAATGCTTACAGTTTGTCTTCTTTGTTTCAAGGTTTTCACACTGAGCCCTGCTCACTTCCTCCAACTCAGGTGCACATATGCACCTCCCAGTGTGTCTTCCTTCTCTTAGTGAAAAATCAGATAAGACTCTGGGGGAAGTTTGCAAGGCTGTGATGGCCTGTAGCAATGAATGGGGAAGGGCTGTTGACACCCTTTCGCAGTTTCTAGAGGTCAGGGAAAGGGCATGTTTGACATTATCTTATCTAGGGAGGTTAAAAGGGAAGGGTGGTGCTGGAAAGATTAGGAGGTTAGCCTGGTGTCAGACCTGAGTTCAAATCTACAAAGGCATGTATTCCTTATCTGTGGCCTGTTCCCAGAGTAAGATAGGACTGTTCAGAGAAGTGTCCTGAAGGTGTCTGGTCTCTGGGCAGACAGAGTCTGCAGTTAATGGGCTGTTTCTGCCAGCTACTAAGACACTTAGTAAATCATAAAGTCATAATAAATCAATTTTGATTTTGATTTTTGTCTTTTGGTGTTGGTTTTAGAGACAGGGTTTTCCACTGGAGCACATGCTGGCTTCATACTCCAATGGTTCCCTTGCCTCAGCTTGAGCTCAGGGGCTGTAGCTATGATACCACAAGCCCAGCTTTAAGAAGAAAAAAAAAGAAAGAAAATGAATGTTTGTTGTTGTTTCTTATCATGAACAAATAAATTTTAACTTCTAAAACTTTTGCAAGTATTATTTTATCTAAGATCAGTGCCATGCCTGGTATCAGATATCAAGTGTGTGTTGGGTTGGGGGGGGGGGGCATTCCCTTTTAACCTTTCTGTCAAATCTGACTACCTAGACCAACTATTCTTTTACTTTCTCCACGTGATACACCTTTCTGCTGGAGAAGTTGTTACATGACTCCAGGTGTATACAGTTGACATAGTAATGAAATATTTACTGCTAATAATCACATAAGCAATTTACTCTAAGGTAATTCTTTGGTATACATATAATTTTACCATTTTGTTAAAGATGAAAGCAGATTTGCATAGTCATTAAATATATGAGACTGGTGTTTGGCTCAGTGGAAGGGAAACTGCCCAAATGTTTTGGCTGTAGGTTCAATCTCCAAGTGGATGCACTTGGTTAGTTTTACATTAAGAATTAGGTTATAGCTGAGTATTGATACTGCAGAGGGCAGAGTGTTCAATAGTTTTCAGAGCTGGTTGATATTTTTTTACTTTATAAACATCAATGCTGAGGAAACTGCTTTATACAAATATATAAAGTAGCAGTAGGTGAGAGGCCATTTCAAAAATGTCTCTGACTGATGGAAGTTCTGTCCTAACCCCAAATGATGTTTCAGAAATCTTTATTTTTATTTTTATAGTTTTGTGTGTGTGTGTTTGCGCGCGCACGCGAGCAAGACTGTGAAGGTCAGAAGACAACTTTGCAGAGTGGGCTCCCTCTTTTCACCACGTGAATTCTGAGATGAGGCTCTGGTTATCAGGCTGGCCATCAACTGCACTGAGCACTGAGCCATCTGCTGGGTCCTTGTTTAATCATTTTTTTTTTTAATGGAAATCAAGTTAGCAACTCAAACAGCAATTTTTAAAATGAAACACAATGTAATCCAGACACAGCTACTCTGAAGCATGCTGAACATTGATGACAGGAAAAATATTACATTTTGTTTTTTATAATTAAAATATTACGTTTCTAAAAGAGCAGAGCACTTCATGTGTGCATGCGTTGTGTGTGTGTGTGCCTGTGTGCATGCCTGTGTGCATGCCTGTGTGTGTATGTGTGCATATGTGTGGTAAAAACTTTGCAATTTTTAACAACAATATTGAGTCCCGTCTGGAGTGGTTTAGGCTTCATTCTCTGTGAGTTTTATTTTGACTAAATGTGTCTGATGGGTGTCCAAACCAAGGCTGCAGCGAAGTTTCATGATGCAACATGGGCAAGTGCTCCCAGAAACACCTGAGATTCATTTGACTTCCAGTTATCGAGTTTGAATAAATTTTATGTTTGGAAAAAGTTTTACGGTTTCATATCATACATATACATACATACATACACACATACACACATACACACACACATATATGTTACAATTCCTACATTCAATATGATCTCATAAGGTCATGACCCACAATTCACAATTTAAGAAGCTATGATCCAGATGAAGATAAAAAGCCATTTTCCTATAGTGTATCTCACTTTTCTATCTTAAGGATAGAATTTTGTCCATGTTAGTCGAACAAAACCCTCGGTTTCACAACAAGACAATTATCTGTTTCATGAGGGAACTAAGAGCCTATTCTGTGTTCTTTTTTATGTGTGGTTTTCCTTTCTGTAGTTTCTGTTATCTATACCCCAAAGAAACATTAGGTAGAAAGTTTCGGAAATAAACAGTTGGTAATTATTAAGTAAATTTTATTGCAATCTACTGTTTATAGTTGTTTAATTTCATGATTATTCATTGTTAATGTCTTCTGGTGTCTAGTTTCCAAATTGAGCTTGATTCTAAGGATGTGTGCAGAGGAGAGAACAGTGCACACAGAAGGCCCAGGAGTTCCTGGCTTCTGGCAGCTGCTGGTTTGTTAAAGGAGCCTATGAAAATTAGGGAACACTGAACATTTTCTCTTCCCATTAACACTGTGCCCAGCAGCTGCCTGGTTTTGTGATGGGCTGTTTGGGCAGCATGGCTACTTATTTTTCTCTGAAGCACACTTAAAAAACACATTGCAGGGTTCCTTAAGAAAAGGGGTGGGGCTGGGGGGACAGAAAAAGAAAAAAAAAGGAAGCATGCAATGATACGAGAGCAGAGTAGATGTTTTGGGGATTTGGCTCCTAGGAATGTGAATGGAGAGAGAGATGGTGAAGGCAACAAAAAGTTTTAGAAGAAGCATTTAAACTGGTGTCCCTTGCTCAAATAGGAAGACACAGAAACGCTCAATAAGTTAAGCTTTGCCTGCCAGGTGAAATAGCAAACATTTTTTAGCGTCCTCCCCTTCCCCCCATGTGACCAGTCTAAGCTGTAAATACAACTACTAGGTTTACTGATTCCAGAGGAGTAGAAGAGAGCTTGAGGCATTAGGTAGTGCCCATCCTCCATACTTAACCTCACAATCTGATTTGAAAAGCTAAACTAACTACTCTCTTATGATACCTGCAAAGTAGGAGTAAGATAAGGTACCACGAATGAAGATGCAGGGGCCTTAACAAAGGTGAGACTGAAACTGCCTTCTTCCACAAGTCAATCAATTGACCTTGGGGATGCTCTGACTCAGAACCAGCAGGTGCAGAAATGCTCTTTCTTACACCAAGTGTCCAGACCAGTTCCCATGTTTCTCTGGAGGGAGGTATGCACATGCACCCCACATGTTTCTGGCTCTACTTGTCCAGATGGGAAGATCCTTCTTGATCTTGTTAAGAAACTCACACCCGTGGACAGGCGGTGCAGTAGCTATGGGCCTAGAGGTAACATAAGGAATGCACTGAATCCCTGTCTACAGCTAACAAGGTCGAAGATACCTACTTCAAAAGTGTCTGAATTTCTCTAGAAAGCTCCTTTTATCTTTACTGTGTCCGCTAAAGTTGCCAGTGTACACAGTGTGCTTACTCTGAAAGGCGAGCACTTGTGCCTAATTAACTGAGTCACTAGTGTGAGTGCCACTACAAGTCCACAAAAGGACTAGAGCCTCCAGAAGGAAACAAGCTTAGGTACGAACTGTAACAGATGTACACTTGGAAGTCTCTGCTTTTGAAATGGTTGAATCTTTTACGTGGTTTTACAATAAGAGAGACAAGGATTTTATTGGTCATTTAACCACCTCAGCCATTTCTTCTTCCTCAATTATATTTAACGTACTTAGCATTTTCTAATTCTTCTTTAAATACCTGCTGCTCCATTTTTCAGAGTTTTGTCCCAACTGACTCTAAAATAATCTAACTGCTCTCCCTGTCCATCCTGGGCATTTCCTCTTCCTCAGCTTCTTGCCCTGGGATCTTTTTATTTTTGAGTCCTGTGCTCTTATTCTCTGGGTTCCATCTTCAGACAGCCATGGTCCTATCTGCTCACTGCTGACATCTTCCCTCATACCTCCTGACCACTAAGAACAGAATGAAAAGCATCAGGGAGGATGAGTGACTGGAAGTGCCTTGAAGGGGGATGTCCAGGAAGCTAAGGAGTCAGAGGATGGAGGTGCAACACATTACCATGCTATGTAGGGAAGAGAGGGCACCCTGGAGAAAAGCTTCTACAGAATTCAGACCTGCCACCTGGCTTCTCCACATCACTCAAAAACGGTGTGGCCCGTATGCACTTTTTAAAATGTTACAACTTCTAGAAATGTTTTTGGTGAAAATGTTTTAAGACTGTAATACCTTCTGTCATATATGAATATAGCAAGTATTTCAATATGATTTGAAGCCAGTAGACACATGAGTTATAGTCTTGTGGTGTGTGTTTCTTTTTATGAAGCCCCTGAAGCATGGAGAGGGCTATTTTTCACTGTGCTGACATTCTTCAGTGTAACTGCTTCTTTAGTTCTTACTCTTTTGTCTTGTTAACAAGTTTTACTTTTACAAAGCTTCCAGCCTGCAAACTGTGAGGCAGGGTCCTAGAGGAGAAGCCTTTAGAAGCCCCTGCCCAGCTAGCATAGCTCTTTTGGTTCTGTTCTAATATAGTCCTTCTCAGACTTACTTGTGTGGAAATCATTAATTCTGAGCTGTTGCTTGTCCACTAGAATGTTGGTTTGGTTGGTCTATAGCTGTGTAAGGAATGGGGCTTGTAAAACAAACAAAACAAAACAAAACAGACAAACAAACAAAACCCACTCTCCTGTCATTTTCTAGTCAGCCCATCTGTAAATCTTTACTTTCTATCTAAATTTTTGGAAACTGGCTTTTATCTTACTTTCCAAATATTTTAGATAAAGAAGTTCTATACTACCTATGAAAGGTACACACACACACACACACACACACACACACCACAAATGCACACACTTCTGATAAACACTAAATATATATGTGTATATGCATTTATTATGACCATTGCTTGCCTGTCTATAAGATTCCATATATGACATTTCTCCCCTTTAAAGATATATTGTCATGGTTGCATAGAGTCTTCTAGACATTTATTAACACAGGTTGACTCACTTCTTGGGGAAACCATTTCAAGAAGTGGTATGCCTTACTAAGATATCCTTATGCAACTGCCAAGGCCTTGGTTCTTGGTCTACGCCCTAAGTGGCTGCTTCTGAACTTGTTTTCCTGACTCTTCCTTCATATTTGCAAGTGTGTTTGACTGGAGGTCTTTCCATTTTGTTCTGCTGTTAGAGTCAATATACAAAGTTCAGTGATAGCTTGCAGAAGGCTCACATCTGTGAGTGTCCAACAACCCATTAAGAAGCTCTACAGTTTTTGCAAGGACTTTGTATAGTGTTTAGTTGTTAAAAAATACTGAACAGATAAAAAACAAGTAAAATTTATTTTCTTCTTTATAGTCATCATTGCTATTTGTCCTGTGTGCAGACAACTAATTTGCTGCAGTTCCCCTAAGGGAGAATAAAGTTAAAATGCCATATTTGATTTCTTAAAAAGAAAAAAAAAATTCTTGTCTCAAAAGAACCAAATACAGTGGATTCAAGGGGCTGGAGGAAACACTGAACAGCTACTTGATTTCTTAGTTTATGTTACATCTGTCCATAGTACCTTACTCCAGTGAACACTAACCCGTATAAATATGTGATACTGTGACTTAATCTTGGGTGAGAGTTCAGTACAAATGTGAGCTCTTCACTGGACAATTCTTGCATCTGTCTTGTAGGGACGCTACAAATCGTTGTTTAATTCCACCAAATGCACTTTAAGGGTTTGGGATGTTTTTGTGTCTGTGTGTTTCACCAGAGTTCATAAACATTTTCATCTTGGATCTTTGTTGTTTGGTTGGTTTCTCTCCTCGTTTCTCACCCCATTACATTTTATACATTATTTGTGTTGACAGTAGAGAATCATGAAGTGATAGATGCTTAATTGAATGTGTTATCTATGCCAAAGAAATAATTCCAAATTTATTTCAACATGCTGGCAATCCCCAACATACAAACACCTAAATTAAGACTGACCTACATATTCACATGGATATTCACTGGCTCATATTTTCACTGTGTTACACCCACAGGATCATTTATAGCACTGACAATGTATCTATATCAACTTGGCATGTTCAGAAATTCAGCTTCCTAAAGACGGTCAGGAGTAAAGGGCAGAGGGTAGTGGATTTGGAGTACACGTATGGGTTGGGGATGAGTTCTGATAATCAGCTTTGAAAATGCACTGTGTTCTTTCGTGAGACTAGTATAGATTGACTTCTAAAAACCATCTTTTCCAACATGAGCTCTATGTTTTAAAACCCTTACTTACTTTAATTCAATTTCTATATTTAATGACTTGCTCGGACACATCTTATTTTATTTTTGGCCTTTCGAGAGTTCATGTAGCCTAGGCTACTCTAGACTTCATGATGTAGCCAAGGATGACCTTGGTCTTCTAAGCCTTTTCAAATGCTGGGATCACTGGCCTTTCCCACCACCCCAGCAACAAATATAATTTTAAAACGCATAATACTTATGGTTATTCCTTTTACATCTGAATCATACTTCTAAATGCATTCTACTGACACTCTGGTTGTCTCCACAAGTATGCAAGGGTGAGTATTTGGTCTGGTCGGAGAAGATGAGGCAAATTCTGAGCATGTGGAAGTGGAAGCAAGAGCCTCAGGTGTTGGGGCACTTAGGAATTTCAGGGAAGGGGTGTCAGAGGCACTTAGGAATTCCAGGGAAGGGGTTCCAGGCAGTGGAATTGATGCTCAGAAAAGGAGATGCTAGGGGCAACTGGAATGTTTAACTTTTGTCAGTTTACAGAAATTCGAAAGGAAATGAACTTCCTCCTTGGGCTGGCATTGTAGGCTTCCTGAAACTGAGACTCACAGGCCACTCAGAGTTGGCTTTACTTAATGCTGGGCTGACTTTAAATCCTAACAACAGTCTTAACTTGCATCTCTGAGGAAATGAGGCCTAGTTACCAATCAATTCCTGTTAGCATGCCGTGTGGCTTGGTCGCATTCCGTCTGAATGGACTTATTGCTTTCCTATCCCTTATTCCTTTCTTTTTACTTTATAAGGTTTTACAACTTCACGTTCTTTGTGTTTTTGTATAGGCACACACACACCACAGCAGGCATGTGACAGTCAGAGGACAACTTCTAGGTGTCAGGTCTGTGGACAGTGGGACTGTTAGCCTTGGCAGCTAGAGTGTTCACTCACTGAACCATTTTCCCAATCCCAACCTGCATTCTTCAACCTTAGTTTGAAATTGTGGGGGGAGAGGGGTATGTAAAATGAACTAGGAAGAGAGTCAATGAAGTGAAGCTTTATTAGATGGAATTTGTGTAATATTCTGGTTCTAATAACTTTTGGCCCTAACAACTTCACAGATGTACCCTGGCAGGTCAGAATTCCCAGAACCCTAGGGATCGATCCACAAAGATATAGCTCTTGTTCCTCCATGTCTAAAATCATTGGTTCTACTGTTCCAGCAAATTCTATGGCTTCATGAAGCCTCTGCGTCTGGTCTTCCTATCCTATAGTCTGGAAAGTTTTTGTC
Source organism: Arvicanthis niloticus (assembly GCF_011762505.2). Lineage (NCBI taxonomy): Eukaryota > Metazoa > Chordata > Mammalia > Rodentia > Muridae > Arvicanthis > Arvicanthis niloticus. The sequence goes on from NC_047664.1 coordinate 23,633,987, forward strand.
TGTCCTCTGCCCCAGCTTTTGCCTACTCTTTAGATTTTTCTGCAAGCTCCCTCTAGCCTAGGTCAGATCTTACTTCAGACACTCATGGAGTTATATTGCTGTGTGATTAAGTAGATGAGTTTGCAACTCTACATTTATCATTGTGATCGTGTTGCTTAGCTTCTATGCCCTCCAATTGGAGTGTTTAATGGAAACCAATTCTCTTTCTCATGCTGTTCACAGTTTATGTACTATTCGAGTATTAACCACGCCTGGTTTTGCTCAGCTTCCAAGATAGGATGAGTTGGGGCTTGTTTAGAGTGGTATGGCTGAGATGCGTTGTTTGTTGTTGGTACTCTGTACGGACACTGTACTTGGGCCACTGTGGTCCGAGTGGTTACATGCGGCGATGGTAGTAAGAGCCATCAGGAATGATGGGTTTATAAACAGTGGGATCACTTGAGAATGAGAAAATGAAGGCAGCACATCGGAGGTGGAGATGTTTTCTTCAAGTGCTGAGTCATTGTCTTCTCTTAACTTTCTGTAGCAGTCATAAGTCTGCTAACTCGTGGAGTAACACTGAACTCTGTCCACAGTGGTCATCCACTAACACATTCTTGTCACCATTCAATACACTTAAATTCACCTAACAAGGCAAAATCTCATGACCAATTTCAAACGAGCCTAACTTCAGTAACATTCAGAACTGTCTCTGAGTACCAGGAATCTGTGTATTTAGAGGAAATTTAAACTTTGTTTATGGTTGCTTTGCTTTGAGTCTCACCAGGTAACCCTACCTGGGCTTCAGTGCTTTGCTTTCCTGCCTCCATGTTCAGGTGCTATAATTACAGTGCATGCCAGTGGGCTGGCTGTAGAGCTGACCCTTGTTCTTGGCTCCTCCCATTCTTCTTGGTGTATCTGTACCACACACCAGTTGTGAAGACCATTCTGAACTTTGGCTCTGGGATAGCAAGTGTCCACAACTAACTCCTTATCTTTTTGGTTTTAACGGGAGTCATCCACAAGAAAGCTTTGGTTGGTAGAACCTCCTTTGTTTCACTGTTTCTCCTTGGCCAACTGGGAATTTTTTTTTTTAAGTAAGAACAAGGATACATTAAATAACTGAGCTAAAGCAGAATTATAGAAAGGAAGACCAGGAATGAACAGAATCCTAATTAAAATTAAGAACACAAGTTAATCATTGATTTTGATCATTAACTATTTGGAATATTAGCTTCTGATTAGAAGATACCCAAAGTACGTTGTTTCTATTTAAAACATCAGCTGGGTAGGGTGGTACAGAATTTTAACTCCAGCACTCAGAAGGCCGAGGCAGGAGGATCTCTGTAAGTTCGAGGCCAGAATGGTCAAAATTGCAAGTTCCAGGACAGCCAAGATAACATCTCAAAACAAAACAACACAATAACAAAAATGCTAAGATTTGAGCCTTTGGGATATGCCTTTATATATCTGCTGAAAAATCTCCCCAAGGTCACCTGAGTTCGGACATGCCACCTCTCTCTACCACAGTACCAAGAACTGAGTCCTCAGATAGCTCATTGCCGATGAGGCAGGTGTATGGAATGGTGCTCTGGGAAACAATGGTGTAATTTCTTGAGAAAGTTAAGAAAATCCAGACTCTCAAGGAGTTTAGATTTATAACAGATGTTTAAAATGTGAGTCTGGAGTCTAAGCCAGGACCAAGTTGTCTCCTAAAGACAATTGAGTTTCTTTGGTACAGAACAACTAGAAAATGAATAAAGTAGAGGCTACACATACTTCATTAGGAAAAATAAAAGGCAAGAGGAAACAAATAGCCTTCGATTTATCTTTTAAGGTTGACCTCAGGGAAACTATACCAACCACAAAATTTTTTAGTTAGGTAAGACATCATCAGGGACAATTTCAGGAAGCGTTGGCCTGTTTCTGAGGGCACAGCAGGCATTCTTGAGCATCTGATACTGTGCCTGCTAGGCTGCTTGCCCACGGTTAGCTCTTGACTCTGAGAACACTTTCTAATTCTGGAGAATGCATATCTTTTATGCTTTCTGCATTATCAGATTTCACAAGTGAGGATTTTTTTTCCAAGCATTTTACTCATATACGTCTTGAAAAGGAAAGTAACAGGTGGAAGTTGAAGTTAGGCTTTCTCTGCTGTGGGAAAAATATATTTACCATTCACTAAAATGCAATATTCTCTTTGCATTGTGATGGCACTGGGTTAGAAACAGACATGGGTACGACTTGGGGCCTGTTGTAATGAACTCCAGAGAACATGTCTAGAAGTTGATGGTCTTAGGAGAGTAAAAGTATTGTCGGTTAGAATAGACATGTGAATATGAGAGAGAGAGAGAGAGAGAGAGAGAGAGAGAGAGAGAGAGAGAGAGAGAGAGACCCACCTAGGATTTGGCTGTTGCAGGGGAGTGACAATAGGTTGGTAAGTCAACCAGAGTCCAGAAAATGCTTCATGTAAGACACAACAGTTGAGCACGGCCTTAAAGCTCACCAAGAGGCTTGCCACATTGATGAGGAAAGGAAAGGAAGCCCATTGTGGGGAAAGGACTAGCTCAAGAAGCCTCAAAGAACTGAGAGCTGAGGGCAGAGAGTTTCCACAGGCTCAGGACCAGGTGTGTGGTAGGTATACATCAAAATCTTTGCTGAAAACCCACTTGGGAAAGAGTCTGTCAAAGTCCCCAGTGCCAGGCTAAAAGTTATGATCTCTGTCCTAAGGGCACCATGGATGGCCTGGAAGTGCCAGGGTGCTATGATCAGATCTGTACTTCAGGAAAACAATTCTGACTGCTCTTGTGCATTGGAGATGAAGACTATACAGCTCCTGATGATCTCTGAAGCATTGTAGCAAATTCTTGAGAAAGGGTGTCTATAAATCTTGCCATTTATCCTCTTAACATAACACAGAAACATTATTCTACTTGACTTTTGGAAAACTGGATACCCCAGTATCTAGAGAAGTGGGTTTGGGGTGTGCCTTTTACATTTTCTAACACTCCTAGGCACTGGGCATGCTGAGATCCCTGAAAATAAATCCAACTTTCCACATCGATAAGGCATTTGCACCAGTGACCCGAGAGGCTGGATTCAGCATGCTAAAGGGCCTTATTTACCCTTTCAGATTTGCTGTGGAAGATTCAGAAGAAGGATGCCCTTAATGTCCACAGTCACAATGTACATAATCCTCTCTGCAGCAAGACTTCAGCTTTGAAGTGATCATTTAGACCGTTTTCAGGGCAAAATAGAATTTTCCAAGGTTGCCAGCTACAGTTACCAATGGTATGGGTTACTGAATCAAGCTATGTCTGAGGACAAAGCACTGCTATTCTGAAACCCTACAAAATAAAGGTCAAAGAAAGGATATGACCCTGAACTGTGGAGTCTCCACACAAAGCCGTAAATGAAAATGTCCTCGAATCTATGATTGTCTGATAACTTCCAGCTAAACAAGGGTGTCCCAGCCTTATACTTTTATTTGCCCTGGCAGTTGAAAGTTTAGTTCACCTCCTTAATTAGTTTTGCCTCTATGACCCAGAGGTCCTGGGACACACATCCACTTTATTTTTACCTGATAGCCCCACTGACAGGCAAAGTTCCCATCAGTTGTGATGTAAATCTTAGGCTCTTTTTAAGGGTTTTGTTTCTGCCTCCCTACTGATATATTTTGAGGAATAGCAGCCCTGGGAGAAAGGAGGGAGAAAGTTTAAGGCGGGTGGGAGTGTGTGTGGGGGGCACAGAGCTTGGACCTGACTATAGAGGAATCCCCACTGACCTGGTCAGTCTGACCTATTGAATGGTCTGAATACAATAAATGCTGTTTTATCCTGCCTTGAAAGGCAGGAGATAGCAGAGTCTAAATGCCTAGGCATGCTTAAATAGGCGACATGGGATGTTTGAGTTGAGTGTGTTTGAAATCTGAGCTCTCTGGCAGCCTGGGAGTTGCCACAGGTCACCTGCCTTGTTCCACAGGGACAAGCCCAGGTCTCACCAGAGACTGTCCAGAGCGGAATCGTAGTACAAATTCCTTTCTTTGTTGGTTGGCCTCATTCACTAGACCATGGACTATAAAATTTTGTAAAAACAATCCTTAAATATTATTTGAAAGGGCAAATGGCCTACGCTGAAAGGTTTGACAGTTTGACATACAGTGCATGGTTTTGATAGGTTGGAAACTGGAAAGTGTGGCCAAGAGTCTCCCCCTGCTTGTTAGAAGCCTGGTGTTTGTAGACTAGTATCCTTTTGTGGTACAGAGTTCCTTTGCTTCTTGCAATCTGGCAATGAGTCTGCTTCAGTGATCTTCAATCCTTTTAGACTAATTTATCAGAGAGCAGAAAAAATAGCTGGTACCTTAGAATCCAGCATCCAGAAGCACAGAGCCAGGTACCACCAATTAATCATAGCAAGGCAGACTCCTCTAGAGTCCTCTGATAGCATCAGAGCCTCTGCCCAGAGAGTCACGTAGGTGAGGGAAAGAAAGGAATGTGAGTGGCCTGGTCTGCTCTCATCAGAACCTGGGAAGTTGCAGGGAGTGAATTTCTGCATTAGAATATTACATATGTGCAGCAGTGTGCATGCAGGCAGCCATTGCTGCCTCTGCATAGCCAAAGGCCATTTGCAGGAGCCTCTGGCCCCTCAGTCACTGGCCTACTAGTTAATTGCCACACGGACTTCATGACACATGGGCAGATAATATGACATTTTCGGTTTCTGTCACTAGCAAACGCCACAACGTTGCTTGCACTAGTTGCTAAGAAGCTGTCAGAAACCATTAGCAGTTGGCTAAAGTTGCCCTGTGGCATTTCCTCATAGCATCGGCAAAACGAGCGTAAATCACCCACTGGAGCCCACTGCTACCCTAATGAGGCCGTAAGCTTGTTTATGGAGTAGCATCATTTTTATGATTATTTCCACCTTTTCAGTTTGCCTTCATTTGGCAGCAGGAGAAGTCAGCACCAGGAATGAAGTCACTGCTGACATTTTACAAATAGGCTTCAGAGCCTCTGCCTGCTGCCATGTGGTCGGCCGTGGTTCTCCAAGTTTATGTAGTGATCTTAAAAATAAAAAAATAAAAAAATAAAAAATAAATAAATAAAAAAAAAGGAAATAAATCCTCCCGAGACTGCATCGAGGTGACTGTATCAAATTGCGGAGTGAATTGAAATGCTAAAGGTACAATTGACCATTTAGACTCTCCTCTGAGGTTGAGACGCTGTGAGATCAATTTTCAATTTTAGAAAGTGGAAGAGGTTAAACAATTTATTAAAATCTATGAAAGTGTTTGCTTTTAGAATGCTCTGTTTTATTATGCTCTTCTCGGGGCCCCCATCTTCTCCATTTCCCTAACCGTGTTGGGAAGGAGCGAGGTTTATTGTTTTAGGCTTTCTGAACATGCACCAGTATTTACACTGGATTGAAAGCATTTGCTTCCAATGAAAATCTTGTCTTAGATTACAACCCAGCAGTGTAATTTCCCTCCCAGATGGGAGTAAAGTAGCTGTATTTGCCTAAAAACAGTAGGAAGAACAAACTGTGTATTAAGCCGGGCTGTTTTTGGCTTGAGCTAATGATGTAACAGAAACCTTTTATTCAAGAGAGGTCACTGCCAGGGACTGAAGGGGTGATCTGGCTCCCGACTGAAAGGCTTCTCCATTGTATCTCCATAAGTCTTCACTTAAAAAAATCCTGTTCTTAATGCTTCTGCTTTCATACAGCAGAAATAAACAGGAAAGGTTCTGGGGAGTGTTACACGTGGAATGCAGAAAGCCTCCCTCTCCTAATGGAGTATATAATTCAGGTGCCCTCAAGGCCTGCTTTCAGGAATTCTTTTGCCCGAGGTAATGGGAAGCTAAGGCTGCTTTAAGGCCTTGATTATCTATTAATGCACAAAGCTGGAAAAAAGTCATCTCCACTGGATTATGGTAGATATTTCCATAAATTATCAATGAATTCTCTTCTAGGCAGGCACTAGACATTGCTTGCTAAATTAATCTGAAGGGGTTTGAGATGGATAAAAAGGCTATTTTTGTGAAGGTGGAGACCTATCACGGGGAGGTGGGGAAAACAGTATTGGTAGGTTAGAAGCTTTTCATTTTTAATCGCTGAGCGAGTCGGATGTTTCTCTTCCTGGGCCACCTTCTGCATACCGAAGGTGGATTAGCTATTGCAAATTTAAATGCTGTGGAGCCGTTTTCTCTTCTCATGTTTCTTTAATGAATTGTTGTTTTATGTGGTGAATGGCTTCTCTGTAGAAGAAGCTTCTTTAAATACTAGACTTTCAAAGAATTTATTAGGCAAACCCAAGGGGATTTCTCATAATACTTGGTTATGCAAATAAAGGCTAGGCAGCATTGACTTAGGTGTATAGGTGTCTGGTCCACCAAGGAACCCAATGTGAGCATGCCCAGTCACGTGACACTGAAGATCAGGACTTTCTCCTTTAGCTGAATGGGCTGACGGCTTTGGTGTTGGTAGTCTTCATGATCTTTTCTAGAGAGAACACAGTCTATGAGCCCGGGGAAACCTTCACAAGTTATATAGATGTTAAATGCACTGAACTTGTAGATGTTTTATAAAAGTTTGCATTACAAGAAGCTCTGTCAAACCTCATGGCATGGTATAGCTCTACTAACAGTCAAAATGTCAGAATCCACCTGCTCCTGACTAGGGGTAGTTTATCTCCAGACACATCAAGACAAGTGAAAGCCACAGGGCTCACTTTTCACTTGTCACAAGGGTGGGGTATGAGTTTCCTGATACAACAGTTATGAACAATTGAAGAACTGCTGTGGATGACTCGAACGAGTGAAATCCAACTAGCAATCGCTGTTGCACTGACCTATAGTAGCAATAACCAACAAAAGAAGTGAAGCCCTGTAAGAAAATCTAATGTGATTTCCAATAGGTAGTAGTCATCAGGCAGAGTGTACTAGCAAAGTGTCAGGTTCTTTGGACCATAGGTTCCCAGTGACCTCTTTAATGGGATGAGGGTGCCCTGGGTGTGGTTGCTACCACATTTTGAAGCCTGGCTGCGGTAGCTTTTCATTTTGGTCCCAGACCAAGAAGTTTATTTCTAAAAGTCCATTTCCAAAACTCACAGACAGGGCAAAGGGCTTCAGGCAGCTCCCTGGTGAGACGTGTCAGAGGCCGAACACTAATCAGGATAGTGGGTTTAGTCCATTGTCATTCATCCTTTGACTTCGGTGCGAAGATAAAAAATAAGTATTTCTAATGTAGATCTTGTGACTTTTATAAATTTATATAATAATCCTGTGATTATATGGGTAACACTTTTTTCTCATCTTGTCATATATGGCATTATTAAAGGAATGCTGTATTATCATTTTACTGAGTTGCAGAGCTGAGTATTTCCTAAAATAAATGACTCAAGTGTTTCTAACAAAAATCAGTAGGAAACTTGGATCCATTAGGAATATGTTCCCAGGTGACCTCTCAGTGTGTGATCCTTGAAGACAAAATTTTAGAAACTGCCCAGATTATTAGTGCAATGCAATTCTAGCATTACGTTATTTTATTTCAATTGCAATTATTTTGTAATTACAAAATATGCCAGGGGTTTTCCTTTACTGAATTTGACGCTCTTGCGATACTAAGCAAAAATATCTCTCTCCTTTGAAGCATTCCATGACAAATTGCTTATGTGATGGATCGCCTGCATTTTCCCATCCTGCTCCCACCCCAGCCAGTCTGAAGATAGATCACCTGTGGCAGCAGTTGCTGTATTAAATGCATCTTCTCTCCAGTTGACATCAGTGACATTATATGGAGTTCAAATCCCAGGCAGAGACCCCCACTGACTGTGCCACCATACTGAACTCCCCAGTAGAGGTGTTACATAGACTGAAATAATTACCATGGCAACAAAGCCACTCAAGAGATGGATATTTTCCTTCAGTCCTTTTGTCTTTAGCACTGATCTTTGAAAGATTTTTAAAATATATATATATAGTAAACATATATATATATATATATATATATATATATATATGCATGATTATTTTTTAGCTGAGACCTTGTTCTTTCTCTTTGTTTTAGAATAAAAATAGAAGTACCAAAGAAACTACTAATCTTTTAACTGCTCTTTTGGTTTTGTTTGTTTCCAAAGGCATTCTATTTGAATAAAGCATGTCAAGGTAGCATCAGTCAAAATTTGATTCACTATGTTTGCAGGTGATGGCTTGGACAACAGTGTAGCTTCCCCCAGCACAGGTGACGATGATGACCCTGATAAGGACAAAAAGCGTCACAAAAAGCGTGGCATCTTTCCCAAAGTAGCCACCAATATCATGAGGGCGTGGCTGTTCCAGCATCTAACAGTAAGTGGATTCTAAATGACGTATGTAAACTAAATATGGACGATGAACCCGTTTTGATAAAGAAAAAAAAAATTATCCCCTCTGCACTTCCTACAATCTGGGGTGCCCTGTTTTTTTAACCAAAAGTTAGCACTTATTTCCGAGTCTCACACCCTAAATCAGGAGCTTCATTTGAAGTTCACTATTGTAATTGTGTTAATTTTCCTAAGTTATAGGAATTGGGAGTCTATGTGTACTTGTGGTTATATGAATGTATGTTCGAAATGACATTGCATTTTGAAGTGACTCTGAAGTGCTTACAGCTAGTTACTAAACTTTCTAAAAGGAGAGTTAACACCCATCCTGTAGATGACAACTGGAGTGAGCACTCTAGTGGACCCTCCCGGTGAACGCTCTCCAAAACCATCTACAGTATTTGGATGGAAGATGGTCATATAATTTGCTGTATAGTGGCTTGAATTAGACCCTTCCATTACAACAATAATGCGGTGAGTCACCCCAGTGAGAGTCATCCCTGCAGTTAGAGCTGTAAAGGAAACCAGCAATACACAGGCAACTCTTCCTGTGCAGTCCCCCGGGACTTTTCCAGCAAAGCAGCAGTCTATATTGTCTGTGTGAGTACTGCTCTTTCCACTGCAGGAATTCTGGAGATGTGAGAAACTAGAGACTTGGGGTTTTACGCCAATAGGGATTTGTTTAGTTTGCTGATGGTTCTGAATGAATTTCATGCCCAAAATATTTATAATCACAATCTTTTGGTGGCTATTTTGTAAGTGTATGTGGACTTTTTTGGCATTTAAGAAAGAAGCCAAAATAAAAATTTGTGGATAAAGTAATATTCTAAAAATGAGTTAAAATTGTTGACCAGAGTATTTTTAATATTATGGGTGCAGGTTAAAATAGTATGTAGATGAATAGAAGTTAAAAACATGTGACTTTGGCTTCAATAGACTCACTATTTTAAACTTAGATTGCTTTTCTTAAAGGTTTTCCCCCCCTAAACATGAAAGCCCAGAGCCTGGTGACTCTCACTTGCTTGCCCAGTTTTCCAGCTATGTTCTCCGAGAGTTGTTCTTGTCTAAAGGAAGGTATTCAGTGCTATATGAAAGCAGCATTAATTCTGTTGCTCTGGGTAGGAGCTGTACCTCCAGTAATACTCAGGGATAAAAATTAATCCACCTTCTCCAGCCCTGAGGAATGAAATCAAAACCAAGATCAGTAGCAAAAACCAAAAACAACAGTTTTCTCTTCTTCCCGTTGTGATTCAAAAACATGGTCTAAAACAGTGGTTCTCAACCTTCCTAATGCTACAGCCCTTTAATACAGTTCCTCATGTCATGGGTGACCCCCCCCCCCAGTCATAAAAGTTATTTTTGTTGCTACTTCATAGCTGTCATTTTGCTACCATTAGGAATCGTACTGTAAATATATAATATACAGGGTATCTGACCCACAGGTTGAGAACCATTGGTCTAGACAGTGTTGCGCGTTTTTGAATAAAGTTCATGAGATGGTTAGCACTGAAAGCTACTGGATTAAGACACTGTGATTTCGACCACATATTTGCTTTCCTTGAAAGGATCCTGATTTCATTACTTGTCTAAAATGTGTTGCGTATAGGTGAATGCTTTGTGGTCTGCCTTGTGTAACCTTCCAACTGATGATCCCCAACCATGGGTGAACTAGAGAAGGAAGGACTGTGGTACCCAGGGCAGATGATGAAAACATCATTTAGAGAAGAGGTGACCGTCCATCTGGGTGCCCATGCTGTATGCGAATTTGTCTGAGAGCCAACTGGCTGCTCTGCTCTGCAGTAAGAGTCAAGTCAGGATGGCCCTGAACTTATAACCAAACTACCGCTGCTTCCTATCTTAACAGTAAGAAGAAATAGAGAGCCTCAGCTTCTCCTCAGCTTGATTGAGGAGGAGCTTCCGGGTGACTTGACTCTGAGATGTCCCTGAATAAAATATAATCAAATATTGGTTAGCACAAAATCAGAAAGAGGTAGGAGCAAGCTATCTTACTCCTCTGCCAGTTTTCCCAGGTTGTACCCCCTGAGGAAGGTGAAAAACCTTTCAGAGATCTATACCATCTAACAGAAAGAAAAATCAAACAGAAACCAAATCCTTTCTAGTGGCATGATTTCACCTATAGCATAATGCTTGTGTGAACTGTGTGTTACTGGGACAATTGTCATGGAAATTACCCACAAGTTGATTTCTGGAGGCTTGGCTGGTTGCCCTCAGTCACTAGTGTGGGTCACTGCCCTGGAAGAGAAGTCCTCCCTCCAGGCTTCCTGGGCTTTCTATGAATGTCTGTGGAAGTTGCCTTGCAGTTTCTACTGGGAACTTGTACACCCTGACCCACCTCAGCACCTTCTGCTCATAAGGAACTATGGGTAATGAGAACGACTTCCAACATGCCAGCTCCCCTGGTAACATTTTTGAAAGTAGAGCTATGAGGGCATAGAATTTTTTTCACCCTTCTACTTTTCCCAAGGAGAATCCACCCCACTCCCTGTAACAAAAAAGACTCTATTTTTCAAGGCATCTCCCCCCCCCCCATTTTTTTTCCTATACTTACAGAGAGAATGTCCAGGGCACTTAGATGGAGTTACAGTCAGGAGCTGATTCCAATAAATTCTATGGAAAAAGCAATAGATTTGAAAGAGTATTGCTGAGTGTCCTACTTGCTAATACTGACCTATGGTAAGTCCTAGTGGCTCTCTAGGGAAACTTAAGTCTTCCTTAGGAAAACTGTCACAGATTGTAAAACAATTGCATTATTTCTGTGTGATTAATGTGATTCATCTGGAAATTCCATTCTGAAATATTTCTCCACATAAAAGAGCAGTCAAAACTCTGGCTAATTAAAAAATAGTAATAACCATTTATTGGTAAATTGTAAATGAGTTTTTCTTAAATACCAAAAGGCATATTCTAAAAGCTGAAACACCTTGTAGAAAGTAAGCTGCTCTTTCTTTCTTTCTTTCTTTCTTTCTTTCTTTCTTTCTTTCTTTCTTTCTTCTTTTCTCTCAAAATAAATGGACGAATCCTTCTATTGAGTTTATTCAGTTTAAAAGTTGAAAAGGCTTTCAAGCATTTGTGTGTCAAAGGCATGGAAAAGGCTTTGCAGCCAGCTGCAGGAGAAGGAAACTGCCTTGGTATTCAGTTAGCTACAGGTAGATTTAATCGGCCACCCATGTTACTAGTCCAGAGAACGAAAGGCTGGTTCTTGGACTTATGGACTGTAGCCACCTAACCTGCATACTCATGTATAATAAAACAACGGGAGGAAAGGAAACTAGTCCAAGACGCTGGTGATTATCGAGTCAATCCCTCCAGCTTAGATTTCCCAGACATTTGTCAGTGTTGATAAGTAGGGAAAGTCTCTTCAAAGAAACGATCTCCTGCAAGAGAAAAGGCTGGCTGACATGATTTAGATAGTTAATAAGGGAGAAGCAGAAAGGGAATAGAAGCATTTATTCATGGAGATGCTTGTGTTTGCCTGAAGACAAACCATTGCACACAATTACAAGCTACTTAATATCTTCATGAGTCAGAATCAGTTCAGGACTTATGTCACATCAAGATATTTCCCTGTCTCTTGGGCATTATCCTCAAGGTAAATGGCATAGTGCATCTCTGGACTTCTGCTGGATATGTTTCACATTCCTCATCTTTTACTACATTGTGTTATAAAGATATGTTCCTGGGCCACTTGGAATGAAGAAAAGCACTAAATACAATGTTTCAGGTGAAAAGCAAGGGTCTTTGGTTTCCCTACCTGATCATTTTACATTTTAAAGCTATAATCTAGATAGGAAAGTGGTTAATGAGGGTCTTCTTTAGAATGTGCAGTGATTGTGTGCTCCTGTTTGGAGCCTCTGTGTATTCCAGGCATCCCAAAAGTTGGGAGGAGTGGAGATCAAGATACAGACTCAGGTGGAGAAAGTATTCAAAGGTCAAAGGTCATTACTTGGCTTTAACTAGCATCCAGTCTTCCTGGCTCCCAGTCTTTGCACTGATATGAGGATCCCCTTAGGTTAAGCCTTATAAATGTCATTTCTGAGACAAATACACATATTTTCTATGTGTGCCTGTTTCCTTTATTTTTTTATTTTCTGTGTTTGTACATCTAGCCTGGAAAATATTTTCATAAGAGTGTGGCCAAATTCATGGCTCAATATCCGATTTATAAGACTTTCTTCTCATGGATACAGGCAGTGTGAGGGCTTGTAGAATCTTCCAGATTGAGAATGGTGTTTCCATAGAAACACTATTAGATGAAAAGTGCCCTGCGGGTCTGCCACTCTACACATGGAGCAAATGGAATTGGACTGGGAATTGATTGCTCTAGAAGAGACAGATGTTGTCCTCTGGTTCTGATCTTGGTAACAAGATCCATTGAAGGATCTCAGTGTCATAGCCATCCTAACAGTTCTGGGAGAACCACCATCTAGACACTGCGATTGATTACTGCAGTGAGAAAGTTCTTATTGATATCTCAATGGCTTTTTTGTTGATCAAGGTAAGAGAGGGGTCAGAAGGCACACCTGTATCCACACAGGGAGCTATCGGTGACATTTTCTTTTCTCCTTACATTTTTATTTCCTAACAATGAATATTCTTAGCCTGCCTTACCTGCTCTGAAAGAAGTAGGGCAGATTTTAGAAAGCAGAAAGGCAGGTCATCTGTATTTGCAAAAGCTTACTTGAGGTGTCAATCAGGGTAATACAAAGTTCTGCAGCAAGGTGGTCTGTCTAAACCAACCCCAGACCACTTTGATTCTCATGTGCCCAGCCAAGGAAAGTGGCTTGTAATTAGAGCAGTTAAATTCCGTGTGTGTGTGTGTGTGTGTGTGTGTGTGTGTGTGTGTTGCTGAAAACCAAGGCTTTGCCTTCTGCTAAGCCTATTCTCTACTACTAAGACATATTTGTAACCAGAATTTTGATTTTCTTCTTACAACTTGCAGCAACCTCCTGCCTCAGCCTCCCATGTGCTGGGATTGCAGATATGAATCACCATGCATTATCTGCAGATATTAAATTACTATACTTAAACACTAGTGGAGAGGAGGGAAAGCTTTTCCTTTCAGATGTCTGTGGACTACATTCAAAACAAGCTCTTTCCAACACAGAAGAGTTCCTTTGTGGTCATTTCTTTCTCCTCAGACTTACACCTCCTCTGCCCATAGCTAGGTTCTGCTGGCACTAACTCAGTCTCAGCCATTTTGAATCTTAAGAGATGGCTTCAGCTTTTAAAGGCAGCATATTCCAACTCTGATTACATAAGAACCCCGACTGCTTCTCATCCAAGTGGGAATCACCTGTCTCAGGAGAAAAGTGGAATGGATTATTTAATTATTGGAGAGATGGGAATGTCCTAATTATTCTGCAATATGCATCACATAAACTCTGTTCAGTCATGAAGATGGAATGGGGGGCTAACAGATTCTAGGGCAGCTGGCTTCTTTTTTTCTTAGGTAGTTATTGAAATCCTAATGGATGGGTGGTGAATTTTCTTAGGTCAGGTAAACTGAAAAGGCTACAGCTGGACTTCTTCACCCAGAAGAATTGGAGTTAATACTAATGATCATTGTGAATTAGAAGATCAAAGGGGAGCATAGTCCTGTCTTCAAGTTCTTGCCTCAGAGGCCATTAGTGACCTGGCAGAGCCCTCTCCCAGCCTTTCCCCCACCTCTTCTGTTCTTTCTGTTCCCCCACCATTGCCTGCTCTTTCTTGCCTACTCCTAGCTGTGCACCTTTGACCTGGCGTAATTATGCTCTGTTGATGAGGAGTCAGAAAAGGGAAAACAATCAAATGTGAAAACAAAAGCCCAGCTTCACACAGGTACGCGGGACTCACAACTAGGACGGTGTTCCATGCTCATTTCCAGCTGCGGGTGGAATGCTTGTCTTCAGATGGCTCACTGATTTCACTGATGCTCAGTCCCTTCTCAGAGTGATTTTTTTTTTTTTTGAGTCTAGCTAGCAACAGCTAGCAATCACTCAAAATAAAAATTCCTTTCGTTTCCAAAGCCAAGAAAGAAATGAAGCAGATTTGGTTTCTTGGCATATACTTTTTCGTCCTGGGTTCTAGGAATCAAATCTGGGACCTGCACATGCCAGGAAAGTGCTTTGCCACTGGGCCACACCCCCAAGCCCTCTGTTGTACTCTTAATTGGGCTAATTAGATAAAGATTGAGTTTAAATCAAAAGTGTCCACGTGAGCTCATGTTATTAGGCTGCTTGTGGCTGTACACATGACTGAACCCTAGCCATCCTTCAGACGTCAAAGCCCACGTCAGCAGCCTTTTATTCCAATTAATGATGATCTGGTTTCTTAGACAAAATATCAAACATGGTCAATGAATATGCATGCAACTTCTCCTCCTCAGTTTATTGTTTAGATTAAAATTGGGATACCACATGTCTACATGTGAGACTATCTTCTTTTTTGTCCCCTCACCCCCCCCCCCCCAAGCTAACTCAATCCAGTCTTTGGGAATTCTGTGTTATACAAGCCTGACTGCCTGGTTACTTTCTCAGCGTCTGACAGACCCAGAAGCCAGCAGTGGTATCAGATCCCATAATCCCAGGACTTTGGTGTTCCAGAGGCGTGGGCAGAAGTTTTGAAAGTTTGAGGACAGCCTAGTTTACTAGAAAGTCCTACATAGAGAGGCCCTGTCTCAAAAAATCTGACCAACCAAACAGAAAAGATAGGATCCCTGGAAGATAATTGCCCTAAAGAGTGTGGGTTTGATTAAGGGAATTATTGGTTGATTTTTTTTTAGAGAGGTAAAAATTTTGTATGGTTTGCTTTAGATTGGTTTGGTCTGTTGTTTGGAGAGAAGTAAAACTATATGTTGTGGAATTAGAATGCTGCGTTTGACATAATTGGAAGCATCCACTTGATACCTCAGTCTTTCTAATGAAAGTATGACAGTATATACGTGTTTGTTTTTTATAATATTTTGAATGTGCATTTTTCTGCAGGATAAAATTGCCATCTCTACCAGTCATAATAAGGAAAAGTGACCCATTTTGCTTCAAGTCTTTAAATTAGTCATGTTAAGTTGTCTAGTTTTTTCATTTCTGTTTCTGTCAGCCTGTTCACATCTATTGTTATGAATAAATACCACAACCATCAAGAAACCTGGGGATGAACCTGTTTATTCTAACAACAGTCCTTCACAGAGGGAAGTTAGAGCTGGAACTGAAGTGGAGGCCATGGAAGAATACTGCTCACTGGCTTGTTCTTAAGCTTATACTTGGTTACTTTTCTGATACAGTTCAGGCCTATCTATTTGCATAAGGATAGTAACACCCACAGTGGGCTGGGCCATCCTGCATTAATTAACAATCAAGAAAATACCCACAGATGTGTCCACAGGCCAATATGGCAGAGGAAGTTCTTCAACTGAAGTCCCTTTCCTTAAGTGTATGAAGTTGACATCCAATATTAACTGTCATATAGACCATGCCAGTAGCCAACCAAATGGGGGAGACCATATTATAAAGGCTTATTTCTTGGGTCACAAGTCATCATGACCCAAGCTTATTTGAGTTATACTGAATAACTTGAGGTTGCAAATTTTACTTTATTGATGCTCCAGTTCAGTAATGATACATGATTATTTAGTTTTCCACCAAAATGATTTCTTGTGATGTAGGCATCTCTGAGTATAGCGACTCGGGCCTGGGCTCACCTACAAGTCTCAAGTGACCCAGAGGTCACTCATGCTTGTCATCCCAGTAGTCGAAGAGTTAGTCAGAAGGATGCAGAATTCGGGGCCAGTTTGAATGAGTTGCACAGCCAGATCAATTCTCCAAAAAGTCAGCTCCCTCGGAAGGATCTCAGTGGTAAGGGATTTGCTGAGAATAGATCAGGGCCTAGGATCAAGCCTCAGCTTTTCAAAAACATCAAACCAAAAGTCATGGTAACAAGACTCCCTGATTCCTTATCCTCTACCCAAGCCACAAAGCAACACTGCAAATGAAACAGGAAAATGATTCTAAAGAACTCAGATGGGACACTTGGACTCCTCTTTCTTGTAGGCCAGCAGAGAACCTCCGGGCCTGAAGGGGATATGTCATGAAGCCTTCTGACATTGCAAGCCTTCTGACATGACAAGCCTTCAGCCTTGCTTTCTGGAGATACAACTAAATGCCCTCACTTAACAATTACTACCTAGTGGCCATGTCTTTCACCATAAAATATATTATCTAAAGACAGACTTTAAATAACTTGATGTGTATAAATGTTAACACCCTGTTAGTTGACAGTTAACTGAGATATAATTGGCATGCTTTCATATTAACTGAAATATTGTTAAATAGAGATTCTTGGTAGCTACTTGAATGTGAACATCTCATTGTCATTATGTCTTTAAAATAAAAAGGATGACGGCAGTGTAGCCCAACTTTACCCTTTTGGAATCTGCTGCTTTGTTCTTAGAATCTTAGTGGTCAGCTGTTAATGTTGCTGGAGTCCAGGAACCACCCAAGAGCTTCCATTGTCCTAGGACAAAAATGACCCTGAGAACTTGGTGTCTTAGAATGTTCAGAAATCTAGAGGCCAGGAAGGTCGTCTGTTCATGTAAACATTCACTGTAAGGAAAAAAAAATCACAAAAATCATTTTCAGGCCAGCTTACAAAAAAAAAAAAAGTTGAAGAATAATTTTTACATTCCAAATGTTACAAAGGAGGAACTCCACAAAAATGACTACAGACACACACACACACACACACTCACACACACACACTCACACACACACTCACACACACACTCACATACACACACTCACACACACACACTCACACACATACACACACTCACACACACACTCACACGCACACACACACACTCACACACACACACACACTCACACACACACACTCACACACACACTCACACGCACACACACACACACACACACACACACACACACACACACCACAAAGATTGTTTCTTCCCTTTATGGTGTTGCTTTATTGATTATTTTGGCATTGGATCATTTTGCCTTTTAAGCAGCTGGGAAAAAAATTGATCAATGGCCTGGCCTGAATAAATTCTAATACCTATGTCTGTTGGGATTTGTAATGGAACATTTTTCCATGCACAGTGGAATCAGTCGGTGCTGTGAGGTGGGCAGGATGATTTTTCTCAGGCCAGAGGCTCAACACTCTCAACACTCTTGGACAAGGATCTCCTGACTTGAATTTCTATGTATTTCTACCTAGTTGCCTCTCACACACAAGCCAAATCAAACTGTGCTGTTGCATCGTGGGAGTTCAAAGGTATAATTATAACCTTGTCCCATAACTAGCTAATTAGTGTATTTTTAAGTAAAAAAAAAAAAAAATGTGAGTCGGAATTCAGCACAAGATGGCTTGAGTGTATCATGATGGCGCCTGCTAACTATGGGTCATGGATGGTCCTTTCGTTCGTAGATTATTTCCTACACAGATTTACCCTGACAAAGAGACAAGGCTGCAGCTGCTGATAGTTTACAATAGTCGTCATAATTTACAATTGTTAGAATTTCAGATTCTAAACCCAGTTTAACGCTCACCTTTCCCATTAGAGATATGTAAATTTCTACCCATGTCTGACAGTGGTTTTTAGGGCAAAGAATCTTCCCTCATGCAAATCCCAACTAACCCTTGAACACAGAATTTAGCTCCTGGAAGACACCCCCCCCCCCCGACACATAGCCAGGATGCCAAAGAGCTATGTCTTTAATTTGCTTTATGGAGATGGAAAGAGCTGCGTATGCAGACCTGATTACTCTTGGACCTACAACCCAACTGTCGTTTCTCAGCAGAGGAGGCTGCTAAACCCAAGAGAATTAAGCTGCTGCTCTGGGGTATGACACAGAGGGCTGATCGTTTTAAAGCTAGTAATAACCAGAATCCTAAAATTCTTATGAATAAAATGTAATTTTAGTAATGTTTCCATAAACAGTGGTAATGGTGGCATTTTAGTCGGCAGTGACATTAGTCACATTGAAATTGCACCGCGTCGGCTTTTAAATTACTCCACCTGTCTATACGAATAGAATGTTCAGTGTAAAAGCAGAGAGACAGCTGCTGTTAATGTCTGCTTCTCCCTGTGCAGATACTGCTGGCAAATCTACATGCATAAAGGACCAGTTTGTGATGGAAAACGGTACCTGACCCCGCTGGCTCCTGAGTCACAAAGCAATACCTTTAATTACCAGTGGCTGTGTTTAGTTGTTGATATAAAAATGTCAGCTTCTAGGAGCGCAACCTCAGGTTCACTCCCTCTAGTAATGTCACTGGTGGTACACACTCTTTCCTTCCACCCACATCTGTCCTGGGATGAAGGAGCATTTATCTTGACGTGTTTCAGAAACATGTGCGGCATTAACGCTTAAAAGAGAAACCCCCAACATTGTGTGAACTTGATGGATGAACTTTGTTTTTGAGGATTTTTTTTTTTTTTTTTAAAAAGATTAGTGGAATTTGGTCTGTCTCTCTAGCCAGGATAGAAATGCAGCATGCTGTTTCTATCTTCAAAGGACTTAGAAGCCATTTATCTGCTGTGAATGCGCTTTCTCCTGTGACGACCGGGGGCAGGCATTTCACGTAGCAGAAAGGATAATGAATAGTGGGCCTGGAGAATATCACGTGTTTTTTCCTAGGTGTTCTTCCACGTTTCTGCTGGTAGATGATGGAGTTTACTCTCTGGAGAAGCCCATTTGTTCTCAGCCTTTGGGTGTACTGGAGCTGCTCCTTTGAAATCAGACTGGGCCAGGCCAGTGCATCCTCTTGTCTGTTGCCAGCCACATATTCGGTGTCTGGCTCATTTGCAAGCGTTCTTTCTGACTTCTTTCATACAACTGGTGTTCCCGTGTTTAATTTAACAAGGAACTCGTAGTAAATGCTAACTGCTGCCCGAGTTCCCACTGTGAGCGTGTTTTGCACTTGGCTCCCTAGTGACATGGCAATTTGTGAAATTACGTGATGGAGTAATTAGAGGAAGCCAGGGCTCCTGATTGTTGCCATTCCTGTGTGTGTGCGCGGAGAGGGTTTGTTACGAAGAGGGGGGGGGGGGGAGCAAAAAATAGATTATTACCCTGGCAAGTTGGCTCAAAGATTCTTCATTTATTTGTAAACAGAATATTTAGTGACCGCATAGGAAGTAGCTGTAATCACCAGCTCATAAAGAAACCACAGCAGAGCCCTTGCAGCTTCGCAGAGCGCTCATGTAAAATTTAAGCTGGGAGGCAGAATCCCTGTTAATGTAATTAGGATCTAATTTACCACCCTTTGCACACAGATGTAATAATGTCTAGATATTTATTCTATCTTTAAGCACGTTACATATACCTCAGTGCAGCCGTTACTGAACAGAAACAGGTGTGCACACTTCCCTAATTCATTTTTACACTGTAAACACATAGCAATTGAAGGGAAATATTTACCAAAAACGAGGGGAAGGAATGTCTGTAAATGAGGCAGTAATGGACAGTTGCCCTTTATGTACTGATGGATTTCTCAATGGTTAAGTAAATTAAAGCAAATGCTAGAAAAATCAATAGGCCAGCATAGTCTCGGTTTTGCCTCATAGACTTCAGGACAGAATGACAGATGTGGTATCTATGACCCATTTAAGTATTAATGCCTGAAAAATTGCTTCTGCATGCAAGGCTGTAAGCTTAGAAACATTCTGTTATATTAAATTACGGACAATAATATTTTTAAGTGTATGTGGAATTTATATGTTTCGGTTAGGCTGTTCTTCTGTGTTGTAGTGGTCCTGGAAGATTGGTTGTTTTGGTAGCTCCATAAATCAGATGGGAAGATTCCTGCATGGAACTGTCTTCAAGGGGGTCTAGTGGAAAGGTGTAAAGCATGTATTTTGAGTGAATGTGTACACTGAAGTGAATATGCTAACTAACACTATACACGAAGACCAAATTAAATTGGGCGTAGATACTCAGAGCCTTTGGAAAAAGACTAAAAAAAATAACGCTCAAATATGGTACAATTCAATTAATTTCTGGGCTACAAATGTTATCTTTTATATTTGAACTAGCACAAGTAGCATGTTACATAGATTGGCTGTCACGGGGTGTAAAATATTAGACTTAATCTAAAGATAGGAAACACCTTCCAGAAACATTCAGACGCCTGTTGTATATCTGCTGCTCACAACACAGAACTGTTCACTTTCATAGTCACTGTTGGTGTTTAGAAAAATTAATTATGCCAGATGCAGTGGCACACACCTTTAATCCTGGCACTCAGGAGGCTGAGGCAGGCAGATCTCTGTTCAAGGCTAGCCTGGTCTACCTATCTAGTTCTAAGATAGCCAGAGCCACATAGTGAGAGACCAAAAAAAAAAAAAAAAAAAAAAAAAAATCAATTACCACCTTCAAGATAATTTATATAGTGTCATAGTAAGTTTGTTGACTCTGGGGGTAGGAGACAAGATGAGAGGCAGACTCATGTGGACTCGATCATTAGAGTGTTGTTGCATTGACATTATCATGTTGGTGGCTTGCAGTGACCTGTTTACCTACTTGTTCAGTCCCCAGCTTGGTGGTTGGTGCTTCCCTGCCTTCTTTACATAGAATAGGCAGATATGGTTCAGACTGCCTCTGCACATTGAACATTACATATAAAGGTGATGTCGTGTTAAATGAAATCACTGTAGTGACGCAATGGAAAGGCACAGAGTAACTGTCTAGATTCTTTTTTTTTTAACTGTATAGATTCTTAATAGAGGACACTGTCATGATTTTTATTTCCATACAGCATTTATAATTTATAATCACATCATTCCCTTGTATTTGTATAGTGAGGCTTAAATTGAGCACTTTCAGAAAGTCATAGAAGCATAAAGAATGGCCTTCAAAAGTTAAAGGTTGTTTTCTAAAACATCAGAAAATAGAAATTATGACCAACTTGAAAATTATTCACCTAGTTTTATAGAAACAATTCTTGAAATTTTAATAGACACTCAAATTATCTGGGGACCTTTTTAAAAAAAAAACATAAATTCTGATTCAAGGATAGGGATTTTTAGCAAGCGTCCAGTGATGTCCATTTTCTTGGCTCACTGGTGATACCTTACCTAGCCAAAATCTCAGGGACACCTGCTGAAGACAAATTTTAAACAGAAAGGGGCTTTTTCTTGACTTTCATACTTCCCTAACCCTGGTTTTAAAACACAATTATTCATTTTCATTGTATCAGTCAGACCAAGGTGTTTTGTGTTTCCTTTGCAATCCTCAATTATTTTTCAGTATAAAACAACTTCCCTTTGGGTATCAAATAGCTTTCGAGAGCATGTCAAACACTCCAAAAGCTTCTGCTTGGCCAAGGTCACAAAGAAATAAGAATCAACTTGTCTAGCTTGTTGATAGTGTCCTTGGATATTGTGGGCAAATTGAAAGGTTGCAGTGAAGGTCTAGTTACAGATGAGGCTGTCTGTCCTCCCATCCTGCCTCAGTGTTCTGGGGATGACGTCTAGAGCTGGAAGTTAACTGTGGTGTGAGGGCAGAGTGGGCATCGGTTGTGGACATCCCCACAGTCCTGCTTTGTCCCTGGAGACCAATGGCTTTTGTTAGTCAGTAGTCACTACATCAGTAAGTACTGAGGCAGTTTTGGGGAGAATTGTATGCAAAGTTTTCATTTGCTCCTGGGTGGACTTCTTCTGACTTACATGCTGGCTCTCTTGAATTTGCACCATCCTGGAAAGTGAGTTGTTTTAAAAAGATGATCATCTGAAAAGTCAATTTGCCCTAGTTTGGCTAAGATTTAAGGAATTATGATAAGCAGCAAGTACCTATTAATCACTGTGGAGCAGGTAAATTTTCACTCATTAGGGTCACATAGTGGATGGAGTTTCTTGAAATTAGGTCATTTATTTTGGTTGAAGGCATTGAGGATCAAAGGTCACATGGAATCCAAAAGCCATTAGTCAGGGTTCTTTTCTGGACCCCTTAGATGTCATTGTATGAGTCACCCGTGGTAGCCTGGGCCTGGCCTGCTGTCATGGACCTGGCAGGGTGCCTACTTTATTTCTAGTTTGCATAGATAAAAAGCAGAGCAGCTACTCTTGGAATCACTATAAAAATAAGCTTACATAAAATCTCCATTTGAAATACAGTATGCCTGTGCCCCTGCAAGCTTCCTCTCAGGGCAGCGTGGGATCTAGACACTGACAACAGGGAGAGAGAGAGACTTGCATGTCATGGCAATGCAGCTTAGCCTTTGTTTAGGTGCAAGCATTTATCCTTCCCTCGTGGAATTAGTGAAGTCTGGACCTTCTTAAAGAATTGTAATGATAAGCCATACAACCATACATTTTAATTCATTAATAGAAAATAAAGATCAACGAATCAACACACACCAGTGTGTGTGTGTGTGTGTGTGTGTGTGTGTGTGTGTGTGTACTTGGCAGTAATGAGTTATGAGTAGTAGAAGTACTGGGCAAGATTTTGTCCAGTCATTCATTTCCTTTCCCCATTGAGCCCTGCGAGTATCAGTCCCACACCCTGAAGTGAAAATACCATCAATTACCACGATGCCAGGCACCCAGTACTCAGTCCCTGAAAGTGATTTGTATCTGACTAGTAACTGTAAGTACTCAGCAACATTCGTCACTTGAGTGTTCAACAGAGACCGAGTAAATGTTGGGCTGAATTTCTAAAGAAAGTAAAAGTCAAGCACACATGCATGAAATGACATGTATTTGAGTTTTTAAAAATCGAACTATGAGCAAGCATCCCATTTGATCTGAAGCAGATTATTATTGACTAGTTAATTTGCATGTGATCCTACAATGAATAATTGTCTTCCCATTTTACAGGTGAATGAAAAGGCCAGAAACATTAAGATAGCCAATAGAGATCTCTGTATACAGTGAAGCAGGGGCCATAACTTCCAACCTTCTGGTGCTCTCTACTTCCATGTCCTGACATTTAAAGTTATGACTTGTTTTTGTTCTTGAAATTGCCTCACATACACACTTGATGGTTGCACATAGAGACAGGCATCCATCTGACCTCATTGGAGCCCTGGCTTTGCCACAGTCACTAAAGCATAAACACCATGGTTAGATGGTCACTGGACCTGTGGCCCTTTACATGGAACTTAAAATATCCCTATATATTTCTGGGTTTGATCCAAGAACCTCAGGGATGGTGTGTGTGTATGTGTGTGTGTATGTGTGTGTATGTGTGTGTATGTGTGTGTGTATGTGTGTGTATGTGTGTGTATGTGTATGTATGTGTGTGTGTGTATGTGTGTGTGTGTGTGTGTGTGGATGGTGGGATTAATGTTGGACCATTCTGTAGGAATGCCATATTCTTGTTTGGTTTGATGAGAATTATGTCCATCAGCCTAATCCCACCACACAGGAGCTAAAACACTTGAAAGCACCATGCCATAAATTATAGTTAAACTTATCTAAGGAACTACAAGGTAAAGAGAGCCATTAAAATTTCTCCATGAAAGTTCAAATGCTTGGCCTCCAGGCAGCCCTGTGTGGGAGGAGTTTCCTAAGGTCTCTGAGAATTATGGTAGAAAGAACCAAAATGAGGAGAATTTCAGATGAAGGCTTCTGAGAGTTGTGAGAAATGGGTGGGTGGCAGTGAGTCCTCAGTAAAGCGGATGCCCTGCCAGAAGCTTTTGTTTTCTGACTTCCCAGAAGGTATAAATGTGGATGGAGCCATGGATCTATAGAGTGTAGACAGAAGAGGACAGGGAAGAACTTGCAGGGAATACCTGCCTTTAAAAGCTCAGCGGAGTGAAAACTTACAGGAAGAATCAAAGGAGCTATGATGGGGGTCAGGCTGTCAAAGGTGGAGATGTGAGTGAAGAGCTGACTTCTGGGCTCCTTTCTATACCAATAATCCAAGAACAGAGGAAAGGCAAGAGCCAAAGACTCATTCCTCACGTTTAATCTGCTCTGGCTCTGTCCCACCCAGTTGATGGTGTCACCATGGGATTCAGGAGTCCTGCTGGCATTTCCCTTTCTTCCTCCCTCAGGTGGCTACTGATTCTTTCTTCTAAAGGCTTCTTCTCATCACCGTCTTCTCATTAGGCTTATGTCAAGCTTCTGAGCTTACTCTGTCTCTTCAGTTGCCCATCTCTAAGATTGACCCTTCGGTTTTTTTCTATTAAAGACAGTTTTGCGAAGCAAAACTTGACTAAGTCTTCTTCCACTTAAACTTTTTAGTATTTCCCTGTTGCCCTTCAGATATGAGCTGAACATTCTGGGCTAGCTGGCTGAGAGCCCTTACCCCTCTCTTGCCTTTCCCATACACGGTCTCCAGAAGCCAGGGCCCGAGTCTTGTGCTTCACCACAGGTGCTGTAAGGCACTGTACTTTGTACCTGACTGGGCTGTTTCCATGCCTGGTATGTGTCACCTCCATGGTTCCCCCTCCCCTAGACACTTTTTTCCACATCCTTTTCATCTTATCTTGGCTGTCATTGAAAGGGGAAGTCCTTCCTCATCCTCCACAGAAAAGAGGAAATAACTCCTGCCACCAGACCCTGAGGGCCTTGCTGAGAATCCACAGAGTTGTTATCTTTGTGTGTGAGCTGCCTCCCCATCCAGAAGTTAAGATCTAATCTCTCAGCCTTGGATTTTCATAGTTGAATCGTAGGTGCTTAACGTTTTTGGTATTTGCCTGCCAAATAAATGAATAAGGTTTCAAAACAGTATCAACCAAACTCTGAGAGTTTTAGGCAGTTTGAGGGGTTGAAAATTATCCTAATATAGGAGTTAAAATGTCATCAGTGACCATTGAAGGAGCTATTTTGGACATTTGGAGGGTAATTTTGCCTTGTGGTGTGTCAGGGTGATACAGCCTTGAGGAAGCCAGAAGCAGTTGAATTTTTAGATGCAGTTTGGGCAGGAATTTCAAGCAATGTAACAAACCAGGTTTTATATTTTGGGCTTTTGTTTGTTTTGAGACATGTTCTAGCTTTATAGCCCAGACTGCTAGCCTTGCCTAGATTAACACAAAATCTTCCTGCCTCGGCCTACTAAATGCTAGGATTATAATAAGCATGGGCCACCACCTTGCGCCCTGATTGTCCATTTTTACTATTGAAGAGAAGGGAAAGTTGAACACAGTTCTGCATGGAATAAAAACAGCTGTTTTCATGAAACTGTTACCATTTGCTTGTGGACGTGTAGTCTAATCTGCCAACAGAGGAGGAGTCTTTGGAGATAAACGTCAGGAGAGACAGGCAAATAAGGAGACGATCACTGGGAAACTGAGGTGAGGACTGCAAGGGTGAGGGACACACACACACCCAGTGATCCACCAATAGAATGGCATTTCAGATGGAGAATATAGCAATAGGTAGGAACCAAGAAAGGGAGAGAGGGGTGGGGCTTCCGAGGAATGGAGAAGGGCTCTGTCCCCTTCTGGATCTTTCAGCGAATAGAGGAAAGTATCTGGGAAACAGGACTGGAGCTGGAGAAGGAAATTACAGGAGCAGATTTTTGGGAATGTAGTAGGCAGAACAAAGAAAAAGGAAATGGAGAAGATTAAAAAAAAAAAGAAAGAAAGAAAGACTTTCCCAGTGCAGTTGAAAACAGTGGCGAAATAGCAGGAGATGCCCCACCCCCAATGGTGCAGGATTTCTAATGATGAAAAAGCATGAGATGCCCGGCCCCCATAACCCAGGACTGCTAACACACAGGACCTAAAATCATTTTTCTTTGCATGTTAAAACGAAAGTAAAATGATTATTATTCTTTTTAACTGAATACTTTTCCACCAGAAAATAATTGCTTTGTTGTTTTTAACTAATTAATTAATTAATTAATTTTTTGTTTTCTGTCTCTTACAAATTAGTGCCATGGAGAAAATCCATTGAGCTCCAGCCTGCGCAACTTAAGCTTGTAGTATCATGTCTAGGCTGATGAACCTGAGACTGTATTAAAGGCTTTCACTTTTGTAGGAAGTTACCATGTAATTACTGTGTATTATCTCTCAGTGTTGATCCTAGGAGAAGTATGTTAGCTTGTTACTGATAACCTTTGCATGGACATTCAATGAAAACCACACAGATGTAGCCATTCAGATACTTTTCCTCTGTCTAGATAATTTTTTTTTTTGCCTCACCATAATATTTGGGAGAAAAGGGGGGTTAATTTTAATGAGAAC